>NC_087217.1:22745549-22790549 GCF_015104395.2 Macrobrachium nipponense
TTTTTGAAAACTACTGACATATTTAATTACTTTTTTGAAAACTACTGACATATCTAATTACATTTTTGATAACCACTGGCATATTTAAATGCTTTTTTGAAAACTACTGACATATTTAATTACTTTTTAGAAAACTACTGACATATTTAATTACTTTCTTAGAAAACTACTGACATATTTAATTACTTTTTAGAAAACTACTGACATATTTAATTACTTTTTTGAAAACCACTGACACATTTCATTACTTTTTTTGAAAACAACTGACACATTTAATTGCTTTTTTGAAAACACCTGACATATTTAATTACTTTTTTTTTGGAAACCATTGACATATATTTGATAACTTCTTTGGAAACCACTGACATAATTACTTTGTGAAAACCACTGACATATTTAAGTACTTTTTGAAAGCCACTGACACATTTAAATACTTAAAAAAAAAACAACTGGCATATTTGATTATTTTTTTCAAACCACTGACAAATTTAATTAATATTTTTATAACCACTGACATATTTAATTACTAGAGCGATATCTGTTATAGAGACGAAAGTTACTGGAGGAACAATACGAACTACAGAGAATTATCGTGGGTGTAATTACGACGTCCTGTAAGGAGCTGTAATTTAATACGAATTACTTTTTTTCTTTATTGCCTCTTTTCCCAAACGTAGGCAATACACCTGAACACGCATACTCGTGATATAGGTGAATGCATTTTTTTTATACACGTCCTTACAACAGACGTGTATACTGAAATCTATATATAATAATATTATATATAAATATTATATATATATATATATATATATATATATATATATATATATATTATATATAACATTCAGCAGGGTCCAATAAACACATCCAAAAGGCCATATTTATTCATAAGAGACGTTCCGCACATTATCTATGTACATCCTCAATCTTCAAGAATATATATATATATATATATATATATATATATATATATATATATATATATATATATATATCTACATACATACATATATATATATATATATATATATATATATATATCACATACATGCACACACACACACACACACACACACACAACATATATATATATATATATATATATAATATATATATATATACATATACATACACACACACACACACACATATATATATACATATACATATATATACACGTATAAAATATTGCCAATTACAACAACAAACTTCCTAAAATGTTCTAGATAACTAACAATGAATTTTATCAAAATCACCAAATCAGTATAAATAATTCTACCCCTTTTCTAAAAACACAGGTCATCGCTAATTACAGGTGTAATGTTAGTGAGAAGGTAGAAGGTATACTGATGTTTAATTAAGGAATTATTCTATTAACGGAGGAATTCCAAGACCTGCAATAAAGATGAAGTGAAAGGACATAATGATAATAATAAAAGTATCCCAATTGAGGGCAAAGAAATGATATTGTCCAGGGTAACGGATACCTCACATCGATCTGGGGAGAGAGAGAGAGAGAGAGAGAGAGAGAGAGAGAGAGAGAGAGAGAGAGAGAGAGAGCGAGAGAGAAGAGAGAGAGAAGAGAGAGAGAGAGAGAGAGAGAGAGAGGCGTGATTTTTTGTGCATACAACGGGATGAAATTGAAGGATTGAACGTAGGATATAAATTTTCTATCCTTGTTGAAAAAATTAAATCCTACGAGGAATAATAATAATAATAATAATAATAATAATAATAATAATAATAAAATAATAATAATAATAATAACAAAATACCAAGAGATGAAGGACACGATCAGGAAAGAATATATGCAGACTCAAGGCGATACTCAAGTCAAAACTCAACGCCGGAAATATGATAAAAGCCATAAACACATGGGCAGTCCCAGTAATCAGATACAGCGCAGGAATAGTGGAATGGACGAAAGCAGAACTCCGCAACATAGACCAGAAAACTAGGAAACATATAACAATAAACAAAGCACTACACCCAAGAGCAAATACGGACAGACTATACATAACACGAAAGGAAGGAGGGAGAGGACTACTAAGCATAGAGGACTGCGTCAACATCGAGAACAGTGCACTGGGGCAATATCTGAAAACCAGTGAAGACGAGTGGCTCAAGAGTGCATGGAAAGAAGGACTGATAAAAGTAGACGAAGACCCAGAAATATACAGAGACAGGAGAATGACAAACAGAACAGAGGAATGCCACAACAAACCAATGCACGGACAATGCATGAGACAGACTAAAGAACTGGCCAGCGATGACAATTGGCAATGGCTACAGAGGGGAGAGCTAAAGAAGGAAACTGAAGGAATGATAACAGCGGGACAAGATCAGGCCCTAAGAACCAGATATGTTTAAAGAACGATAGATGGAAATAACATCTCTCCGATATGTAGGAAGTGCAATACGAAAAATGAGACCATAAACCACATAGCAAGCGAATATCCGGCACTTGCACAGAACCAGTACAAAAAGAGGCATGATTCAGTGGCAAAAGCCCTCCACTGGAGCCTGTGCAAGAAACATCAGCTACCTTGCAGTAATAAGTGGTACGAGCACCAACCTGAAGGAGTGATAGGAAACGATCAGACGTGACGTTGATTGACAAAATCAAGAAGAAAGTGTCTCTCATTGATGTCGCAATACCACGGGACACCAGAGTTGAAGAAAAAGATCTGAAAATAGAAATAAGAAGGATATGGGATATGCCAGTGGAAATTGTACCCATAATCATAGGAACACGAGGCACGATCCCAAGATCCCTGAAAAAGAATCTGGAAAAACTAGAGGCTGAAGTAGCTCCAGGACTGATGCAGGAGAGTGTGATCCTAGAAACGGCGCACATAGTAAGAAAAGTGATGGACTCCTAAGGAGGCAGGATGCAACCCGGAACCCCACACTATAAATACCACCCAGTCGAATTGGAGGACTGTGATAAAGCAAAAAAAGAAAAAAAAAAGAAAAAAGAAAGAAAAATAAAATAATAATAATAATAATAATAATAATAATAATAATAATAATAATAATAATAATAATAATAATAATAATAATAATAATAATAATAATAACAAAATACCAAGAGATGAAGGACACGATCAGGAAAGAATATATGCAGACTCAAGGCGATACTCACCTGCCTACCAATAATGTGGAAGTTACTAACAGGTATCATCAGTGAAAGGCTATACAACTACCTAGAGGAAACAAACACCATCCCCCACCAACAGAAAGGCTGCAGAAGGAAGTGTAGGGGCACAAAAGACCAGCTCCTGATAGACAAAATGGTAATGAAGAACAGTAGGAGAAGGAAAACCAACCTAAGCATGGCATGGATAGACTATAAGAAAGCCTTCGACATGATACCACACACATGGCTAATAGAATGCCTGAAAATATATGGGCAGAGGAAAATACCATCAGCTTCCTCAAAAATACAATGCGCAACTGGAATACAATCCTTACAAGCTCTGGAATAAGACTAGCAGAGGTTAATATCAGGAGAGGGATCTTCCAGGGCGACTCACTGTCCCCACTACTCTTCGTAGTAGCCATGATTCCCATGACAAAAGTACTACAGAAGATGGATGTCGGGTACCAACTCAAGAAAAGAGGCAACAGAATCAACCATCTGATGTTCATGGACGACATCAAGCTGTATGGTAAGAGCATCAAGGAAATAGATACCCTAATCCAGACTGTAAGGATTGTATCTGAGGACATCAGGATGGAGTTTGGAATAGAAAAATGCACCTTAGTCAACATACAAAAAGGCAAAGTAACGAGAACTGAAGGGATAAAGCTACCAGATGGGAACAACATCAAACACATAGATGAGACAGGATACAAATACCTGGGAATAATGGAAGGAGGAGATATAAAACACCAAGAGATGAAGGACACGATCAGGAAAGAATATATGCAGAGACTCAAGGCGATACTCAAGTCAAAACTCAACGCCGGAAATATGATAAAAGCCATAAACACATGGGCAGTGCCAGTAATCAGATACAGCGCAGGAATAGTGGAATGGACGAAGGCAGAACTCCGCAGCATAGATCAGAAAACCAGGAAACATATGACAATACACAAAGCACTACACCCAAGAGCAAATACGGACAGACTATACATAACACGAAAGGAAGGAGGGAGAGGACTACTAAGTATAGAGGACTGCGTCAACATCGAAAACAGAGCACTGGGGCAATATCTGAAAACCAGTGAAGACGAGTGGCTAAAGAGTGCATGGGAAGAAGGACTAATAAAAGCAGACGAAGACCAGAAATATACAGAGACAGGAGAAAGACAGAAAGAACAGAGGACTGGCACAACAAACCAATGCATGGACAATACATGAGACAGACTAAAGAACTAGCCAGCGATGACAATTGGCAATGGCTACAGAGGGGAGAGCTAAAGAAGGAAACTGAAGGAATGATAACAGCGGCACAAGATCAGGCCCTAAGAACCAGATATGTTCAAAGTACGATAGACGGAAATAACATCTCTCCCATATGTAGGAAGTGCAATACGAAAAGTGAAACCATAAACCACATAGCAAGTGAATGCCCGGCACTTGCACAGAACCAGTACAAAAAGAGGCATGATTCAGTAGCAAAAGCCCTCCACTGGAGCCTGTGCAAGAAACATCAGCTACCTTGCAGTAATAAGTGGTACGAGCACCAACCTGAAGGAGTGATAGAAAACGATCAGGCAAAGATCCTCTGGGACTATTGGTATCAGAACGGATAGGGTGATACGTGCAAACAGACCAGACGTGACGTTGATTGACAAGGTCAAGAAGAAAGTATCACTCATTGATGTCGCAATACCATGGGACACCAGAGTTGAAGAAGAAAGAGAGGGAAAAATTGGATAAGTATCAAGATCTGAAAATAGAAATAAGAAGGATATGGGATATGCCAGTGGAAATCGTACCCATAATCATAGGAGCACTAGGCACGATCCCAAAATCCCTGAAAAGGAATCTAGAAAAACTAGAGGCTGAAGTAGCTCCAGGACTCATGCAGAAGAGTGTGATCCTAGAAACGGCACACATAGTAAGAAGAGTGATGGACTCCTAAGGAGGGCAGGATGCAACCCGGAACCCCACACTATAAATACCACCCAGTCGAATTGGAGGACTGTGATAGAGCAAAAAAAAAAAAAAAAAAAAAAAAATAATAATAATAATAATTATTGTTAAAAAGAATGGCAGAATTAAGCGAGTTGATTTTATACATTGTTTTTTCTATTTTCCTTACAATTCGCTTCTCAGGCTCAGCGATGTTTCTGAGTAACTGACCAATATTCATATTGGGAATTTTCAAAAATCATAAATGCTGAAGGTAATCTTTTATTGGAACAGGATATCAGGTCCAGGTCAAGCAGGGGTCGTCGTCAGTGCTGGTATTATTCCGTAGGCATAGTTCAGTTCGGGGCCGGGTTCGTCTTCGGTTTAAGGGCTGGTATTGGTGCTGGTATAGCTGGTATATCTGGTATTACGTAACGTTTCGACCTTATCGCAGGTCATCCTCGTCCGAGGACCTGATATCCTGTTCCAATAAAAGATTACCTTCAGCATTTATGATTTTTGAAAATTCCCAATATGAATATTGGTCAGTTACTCAGAAACATCGCTGAGCCTGAGAAGCGAATTGTAAGGAAAATAGAAAAAACAATGTATAAAATCAACTCGCTTAATTCTGCCATTCTTTTTAACAATAATAATAATAATTATTATTATTATTATTATTATTATTATTATTATTTTACTGAATATAATGGCAGAGTTTGCAGAATTTATTTCGTACAGAATTCTCTCACAAAATAAATTGTGTAAATTCTGCCATTATGTTCAGTAAAACATGTTTGAAAGAAGGTCTGTTACCAGCATATGGTTATTATGGTTATTATTATCATTATTATTATTATTATTATTATTATTATTATTATTATTATTATTATTATTATTATTATTATTATTTATTAAAAGTAATGGCTACTTCAGCAGCATTACACTTGTAGAGATTCTTCTCTATTTTCCGAATAGCGGCTTTTTCCGTGCTACTTAGACAGGCTAGTAGAGCGCCTATGGAGGTCATGATCAAATACAGAGCCAAAATTGGTGTATATATTTGAATTTTACAGATAAACTATGATACCATAGTTATCAAAGTCATTAACGATATATATGAAAACGAAGACCTACCGCCACCAGCCAATAGTAGATCAGCATGGGGCGGTTCCCCTGCTGTCAACTCCAAATATAAACGAGGACGGACACCGCTTCAAGATCAGTCCACCCTCAGCTTCCCAGCCCGAGGATGTCTGGCAGCTCCAGACGAAAGCTTGCTTGCTTCAAGAAAGAGAGAGAGAGAGAGAGAGAGAGAGAGCAGAGAGAGAGAGAGAGATAGAGACATATATATATATATCGTTAATGACTTTGATAACTATGGTATCATAGTTTATCTGTAAAATTCAAATATATACACCAATTTTGGCTCTGTATTTGATCATGACCTCCATAGGCGCTCTACTAGCCTGTCTAAGTAGCACGGAAAAAGCCGCTATTCGGAAAATAGAGAAGAATCTCTACAAGTGTAATGCTGCTTGAATGTAGCCATTACTTTTTAATAAAGTATGCTTGAGAGAGGGTCTGCTTCCTAAGTATTATTATTATTATTATTATTATTATATCTGTCTCCCTTCCAGCGTGGCTCAGCCGACCGTAGGTGCACTGAGAGGAGCTTACAGTGAGAGCAATTTATACCAAGGCAACATGGTAAGTAAAAAATAAATAAATGAATAAATAAATAACTAAATAAATAAAAATAATCATAGATAAATAAACGAATAAATAAATAAAAATAAATAAAAATACATAGATAAATAAATAAATAAATAAATAAATAAATAAAGATAAATAAATTAAATAAAAATGGATAAATAAATAAATGATAAATAAAATAAATAAAAATAGAGATAAATAAAGAATAAATAAATAAATAAATGAATAAAAAATAAATAAAGATAAATAAATGAATTAATGAGTGAATCAATTTAAAGACAGATAAATAAATAGTTAATAAGTAAATACAGAAATACGAAAACAAGTAAATAAATAAAGATATAATAAATAAATTAATAAATAAACAAATAAATAAATAAGTTAATAAAAATGAATAATTGATAACTAGGTAAGCAAGCAAATTAATAATTGGATAAATGATTGAATAAATGAAAATTAGATAAGTGAAAAAAATGTAAATAAAAAATTATAAAAAATAAATATATATAAAAAAATAATTTAATAAATAACTTCGCTTGACCTTGCATGTTAGTCAGATATTGATGTCGGTCATTCCTTGCTCTGAGTTCCAGGTAATACTGAGTTCTAGTTTTAATATTTTTCATTTTGTTTTTAGTTTATATTTATTATCATTCTCCTTATTTAGTCTTCCGGAACACGAAAAGAAGCGATAAAATGTTAATTACTGTTTCCAGCTGGTTAATTAAAACGAAACTTTGAGGAATAAAAGATAAGATTTATTAAGTTGACTCTTAACTTTCTAACTTGAAGTGACGTTCATTTCGAACATATAATTTTGGAAATTTTCATTTTTATTTCAAAACAAAATGCTACTGCTGTAATATTTCGGCTACAAAATTGATAAAGTTTCCTATTTTTCATAAATACTATTTCTGTAATATATCAGCTACAATCATAATGAAGTTTGTTACTTTAAATAAAAATATTATTGCTATAATGTTTCAGCCACAATCATAGTAAAGTTTCCAATTTATCAAAAAATATTATTACTATTAATGTTTCGGCCACAATCATAATATTTCCTATTTTTGAGACATATTGCTATAATGTTTCAGCCACAATTATAATCTATCATAACTTCAACATGCCAGAATCAATAATCTAAGAACAAATCAATTCCAGTTTTAAGAATTAATATTATAATAATTATTTCCTCTACAAAACTGCTTTTCGTATTGAAGCTCCTTTTAATTTCCATTGTCATTTTTGGTGGTCCAGTTATAGGACCTCACTTGGTCCATCAGGAAGGTCCATCTTCATAGTGGCCATCATTTGGTCCACTAGGAAGGTCCTTCCTCATAGTGGCCATCATTTGGTTTATCAGAAAGGTCCCCATTTTCTTCCATTTTTTCTTTATTTCTCAGACCTTGAGAAAGCTTGTTCATCTGAAATAAATAACAATAATAATAAGTGATATTTTGTCCCACTTTTTTGTGGCAGTTTGGGGGCCTAGGGGAACCCAGGCACTATGGGTCAGTGCCATGGCTGACCGACAACTCGTCCACGAGATTCAACGCAGCCACCAACAAGTACATTCACACGACCTCCTCCGTCTTCGATGACCCACGTAAGTCCAGGTCTTTCAAGGTCATTTAAGGTCACGTTTGCTATCTATGCAGTCTTCTTCTTATTGTGTATTAGTGCACGCGTGTATACACCTGCTGGTTGTGTTTATAAGATTGTTTATTGTTTTTATTCAAGATTTTGTTTTGGTTTGTGATCACACCTCAAAGGGATATCAAATTCCTTGTATGACAACAGATTTTGTGATATCTTATCATTTTTAAACTATTTCTAATGTATATCAACTACCTTAACCAGCATTGATATTATCATTGTTGCCACTTTTTTATTATTTTTGCCTTGAAACTGCCTATTGTACAGAACTAAGACTACCAAACTATTCCTACGGTATCTCGTGACGTCATGGCAACTTGACTGTCATCTCAAAACTGACTATTTTAACCACTTTTAAGTTAACGCTACAGAGAAAGCAAAGACGAATTAAGTATATAAAGTGTAAATGTATTGAATATGATTTATAATATAATAATAATAATGTTATTTGTATAGCAATGATTGAAAAAGGAGCTGTAAAATGGGGTCGTACTTTTCAGAGGCACCGGAAAGGTGTCTTTCTGAAGTTGAGCACATCGACAGAACAACATGAAATGTTATTATATAAAGGACTCTAACTCCCTTAACATGTTAAAAACAACATAAACAAACTCGAGTCTAACCCACTAACATGTTAAAAAACGCCAACATAAACAACTAAACACGCAAAAATCTTGCTTTGAAACGAGCCAACAAACACCGAACAGCGAAAGCATTGCACATTCGCTTAGTGTCGAACAGAACAGAACAAACGTTTGAGTCAATGCCATCCCTCTCTGACGCCACCTCCTTCCTTCCTTCCTTCGCCTCCTGCAGGAACCCGGGAGAGCATCAGGGTGGAGCGAGGGCGCGCGACCCTGGAGGACCTGAAGAAGCAAGTGGCGGAGAAGGAGGCGGCCAAGAGGAAGGAGAGGGAAGAGGAGGAGAGGCTCTTCGCCGCCATGAACGCCCCCGTCGCTTACAATCCCTCCTTCCAGGAGGATAATCCCAGGAGGAGGAACAGAGGTTGTTAGACTATAGAGAGAATTGGGAAACCAAGTTGTTTAGACTATATAGTGAGGATGAGAAATGAATGAATGTAGAAACCGAGGTTCTTAGACTATATAGTGAGGATGAGAAATGAATGAATGTAGAAACCGAGGTTCTTAGACTATATAGTGAGGATGAGAAATCAATGAAGGCAGAAACCGAGGTTGTTAGACTATAGTGAGGATGAGAAATCAATGAACTAAGGTTGTTAGACTAAAGTGAGAATTGGGAAACCAAGGTTGTTTAAATGATAGTGAGAATTGGGAAACCAAGTTGTTTAGACTATAGTGAGGATGAGAAATCAATGAAGTAGGAACCGAGGTTGTTAGACTATATTGAGAACTAGGAAACCAACTTGTTAGACTATAGTGAGGATGAGAATTGAATGAATGCAGAAACCGAGGTTGTTAGACTGTAATAGTGAGGATGAGAAATCAATGAATGCAGAAACCAAGGTTTGTTACACTATAGCAAGGGCGTGCATTCAATAAATGTATTATTTCAGGTTGCTAGACTATAGTGAGAATTGGGAAACGAAGTTGTTAGACTAGAGTGAAGATGAGAAATGAATGAATGCAGAAACCGAGGTTGTTAGACTATAACAGTGAGGACGAGAAATCAATGAATGTAGAAACCAAGGTTGTTAGACTATAGCAAGGGTGTGCATTCAATGAATGTATTAACTAAGGTTGCTAGACTACAGTGCGAATGGAGAAACCAAGTTGTTAGACCATAGTGGATGATTGTTAGACTAACGTGGAGATGAAATAAATGGAGAGAGAAACCGAAACTATAGTGAGTGTGGAGTGAACCAAGTTGTTCGACTATAGTGAGCGTGGGAAATGACTGAAATGAGAAGCCAAAGTTGTTAGAACACGATGAGAATGGGGAAACCAAGTTGTTAAACCATAATGGAAGGGAGAAACCATATTATTAGCCTAATGTGGAGGTGAAATGGCTGAAATGAGAAACCCAGATTGTTAGACTATAGTGAGAAAGCAGAAGACTAGCTGTTAAGACTATAGTGAAAGAGAGATGAATGAAGGAAGAAAACCAAGGTTGTTAGACTATAGTGAGGTTGTGAAAAGAATGAAATGAGAAAGGAAGGTTGTTAGATTAATGTGGAACAGAGAGCTATAGATATATTATTAGTTCTTTGCAAGTGAACAAATGAGAGCATGATTTGCACCAAAGGGATTATTATGGCTAATACATGGTTCACTATAGATGTGTCTAATTGTCAGCATTATGAGACTGAGTTGTGTAATTCATGAGTTAAAGCTGTTCACTATACTCTGTTGTTTTTTTTCATCTGTCCATCCGCCAGTGTGTTTTTGTATGGTAAACCACCTGCGTCCCGGGTTGGGTTTTGAAATAGTTACGCTGTGTAAGGTTTTAGGTAAATAAAGGATAACTGGTTGTACATTTGTTCAACTGAAAAGTGTTTTAATAATTTACTGTATGCGAATTACACCCGTTAATATTCGAAATAGGATATTGTTATTATTGTCGAATGTAAGCTGCCTTCCGGGGTGGCGAATGGAACAGCCAGACGCAAATTCCATCAAACAGATGCTAAACCAAGTTACGTCATATCGTATCTGGCTGAAACGCACTTTATAAAATTAACAGTACATACTGATATACTTACGTATAATGAAGTAAATACGTGACATCTTGCCGTAGCGAACAGCGAGAGAAGCAATTTTTCCCGCCACTGCGTCTGGCTGTTCCATTCGCCACCCGGAAAAGGGAGCTTACATTCAACAATAATAACAAATAAAACCAAACCTATTTCGAATATTAATGGTGTAAATTCGCATACAGTAAATTATTAAAAACACTTTTCAGTTGCAAATGTACCCAAAACAAAAGAATTATCACTTGATTGAAAACAGGGTCACATCTTAGATTTTTAAGATGGAGGAAAACCAACACAAGAGAGAAATGGTTGCTACACAACGTCAATTACTCTTACCGATTAAATCACATTAACCTTTAGACTTACACGAGGACATCACTCAAACAAGACAGACTAATGAAACGTTTTCTCTAGACTCACATACAAAACAGCCATTTGAACCTCATAAATCAATGATGCACAAACATATTTTTAGGCCTTTCCAGTATTTTAGCTGCCAACGCTTTCACAGGGAAACAATTTTTTTTGTGGCAAACTCCAGCATGTTTCTCGAAGAAGTCTGTCACACTGGCAAGAGAAAACCATTTTCAATTTTGCCACCAACATTGACTACTTGTTGCACGATTTGACAGAAAAAAATATGTTAACTAAGATGCCAGAAAACGTGTTTGATGTTTGTGTACTACATACAATGCCTTTTTGCCTGCTGTTTCCCACACTTCAACCACTGAGGATCTTGTGTGATTCCACATGAACACAAACGCTTTGATATTTAATGAAAAAAAAAAAAAAAAAAAGGGACAGCGATGGGACCCTATAGCCTTATGTCAATTACATTTTAAAATCTGAAAGAATATGGGACTTTAGATTGATGCTAATCACAGTTTTAAAGCAGGAATAGGACACTAGGCTGATGCAAACTCTAACTCAACATTTGTAAGTATTGGATTAGAATAAAAGAAGGGGACACTAGACGCATGCGGAGTGCAGTTGTAAAAATCGAAAGAATGAACTTATGTCACATAGATTACAAAACTGAAACTCTGGTGGGGCAAGATTTAAACCAGTTGTATTCATTTACATTTAAAAATTGAAAACCTTGAACTAGACTCAAGTCAGTTATGTCCTTTCACAAGATTTACAATCATTATTTTTCAAACTATGAGAATGAGAGAAGACGCCAGGAAGAAATAGCGATACATAGCACTAGACCGATGTCAACAAAATTACAAAAATGACACAAAATGCTCCCTTTTCGAAGGTCAAGGCGGAAACGCCAAAGTAGACCAAGCGGCTACGGTGGAAGACGCTGGAGGAGGCTATTACGGAGACTACGGCGGAGGCTACGGTGGGGGAGGAGGAGGAGGCTACGACGGCTTAGGGGGAGGCGGATACAACGATTACGACTACGGAGGAGCATCGCAGCCAGAGTAAGGAAGCACATTTGTTGCCTTTACTGAAATGGCCTGTTTTTAAATGTAATGTTATGCAGAGCGTGAGAGTATTATCTTCATAATCCTTTAATCTACCAATATATTACAATAATCTTAAAGAATCTCATTAACGGTCCGTCAGTGACTTTGGGTTTCCGTTGGTGGCCCATGTTCAGTACTGTATCAGAAAGAGTTGCCACTTCATGTAGGATTTTTTACTTTATGTAGCATTTTCCAGTGGCGGACTCCATTGGTCAATTCTCTTGTAGCATTTCATCGACGGTTAAGAATATTTATATTGTATATACGTCTAATACACGTCGCAATGTTTAAAATAAAGTTACGAGAGAGAGTAGGTATAGGTCTAAAAAATGATGGCTGTTATCGGACACGATCCCGTATATCGAGGTTTTCGTATTATCTTTTTGTTTAAAAGATTAACCAATAAGTAGAGTTCTACACTTCCATTATGGCAGAATAAACGTTTTTACATTCATTCTATAGTATGTTCGCATTTAGAACTGTCAAATATCTGCACAAAAGAGAGAGACGACCGTTTTAAATGACTATAACCACTTTCTCCTCTTTCCCGCCCCTCCAGGTACACAGTTCCCAAGTTCTACGGAGGACGCCGCCCTCAGAGATTTAACGCAAACATGGTGGGTGCAGGATCCCAGAGCAACCCAACTCATATAGAAAAGGATCCTATACAGAAGGATCCTATTGTACAGAATCCGGGTTCGAATAGTACTAGAGAGTTTATAGGAAACGGTGACTTGTATAGGAGAAGGTTTATAGGGCTGGAGAAATTTCAGTTTTTGCCGCCCAAGTCTAAGAATTCGCCCAATAGGAATCATTTGTTTTATTTTTGAGATTCCAGAGTTATATATTATTTAGATAGGCTAATAAATAGATAAATATAGTATAATATTTATAGATAAATACACATTACACGCATACGTACGTCTACACAGTTGCAACAAGCCTAAACCTAAAATATACACACATGCCAGCACATTCAACACGTGTATGTATAAAATTTGATATCAAGAAGATACTTCTTCGCTAGGCCTATACAATATATATAATTTTCATAAAACTTTAAAAAATTGTCTATTTCGGTTATTTTAAGTAAAAAACATAATCTTAAGAGATCCCCATTACCGAATATTTTTAGTAGGTACGTCTCCCGATCATTTAATAAATAAAAAAGATAAGATATAATCTGGAAGATATAAACTGGATATAAAGGACAGTATTGCTTTGTATTGTTGATGAATACGGTATCGATCTGTAATGTAAATAAGCAAGAGGGTTTATGGCGTCCTTGTTGCAATTCCGATCGTGGAAAGAATCCACATCACTCGTGACCTAGATTAGTGACCTTGACCTAGCTATCGAAGACAAGCCAGCCAACACACTCGTCACGCACATTGATATTCACGTCTCTGTGAATAACTTACCTGGTTATAAAGCCAGTTAATCTTGTAATACATCTTGGTTATAAATACTATCAGTCTTCTGATAGTATTTATAACCAAGGAATATTACCAATCTTGTAATATTCCTGGTTATAAATCCAACCAATCTTGTAGTATACCTGGTTAATATTCCTGATTATAAATCCAACATATCTTGTGATATACCTGGTAACAATTCCAATCAATCTTGTAATGTACCTGGTTATAATTCCAATCAATCAGGTAAGATACCTGGTTATATATCCTATTAATCTTGTAATATCGCTGACTATATATCCCATCAATTTTGTGATATACCTGGTTATACATCCCATTAATCTTGTAATATCCACAAATATTAATCTCATCAACATTGTAATATTCCTGGTTATATATCCCATTAACCTCATAATATATCTGTTTATAATTCCAATTAATCGGGTAATACACCTGGTTATAAATTCCACCAATCTTGTGATATACCTGGTAATATATCCCATTAATCCTGTAATATACCTGCTTATAAATCTGATCAATCTCCTTATATCCCGGGAGATATATCTTATCAATCTTGTAATAAACCTGGTTATAACTCTAAGTAATCTTGTAATATACCTGGTTATAAGTCCTGTCAATCTTGTAGGATACCTGGTTATATATCCCAATACTCTCACAATATACCTTGTTCTATATCCAATCAGTCTTGTAATATACCTGGTTATAAACCCCATCAATCTTCTAACTTATCCGGTTATAAATCCCATCAGTCTTGTAATTTCTGCGGTTATAAATCCCATCAGTCTTCAATGTACCTGGTTATAATTCCCATCAATCTTGTAATTTCTACGGTTATAGGTCCCATCAGTCTTGTAATGCACCTGGTTATATTTTCCATCGATCTTGTAAATTATCAGGTTATAAATCCTATCAGACTTGTAATGTACCCATCAATCTTAGAGTCTATATACCCAGCAGTTACCCATGACCGTATGTCATCCATGGTTTTCAAAAAAGGAGATTTAAATAATTTTTGATGTCTAAAAAATACTTAAATTATTAACAGAACTGGTAAAATTTTTGAAATAAATTCAAAACTGATTACTTATTTTTGTTGGTAGATACCTCAGTAGGCGTTTGGTCAAAGTTACGAGGAAATTACGTTGAAAGAATCTGGAAAGAGGTTAGTTGTTTTCTTACGAGGTTAAAAAAAAACCATTGGATGGAATTGAGTGAAATCTTATGAAATGAGAGGTCACGAATCAAAGCAAAACTGAGGAATTTGAAAAGATTCCATAGGATGGAACTGAGTGAGATCTTATGAAATGAGAGGTCATGAATCAGAGTAAAACTACCATGATTTTGGAATGAATCCGGATATTGATTCATGAGTTACTTTGACAAATCAGTGACTTTTCTGAGGGAGCTGAAGTCAAAAGTCTAGGATGAATATCGCCAATTTCTTTAGGGTAAGCATTTAGAGAAACTTGGCTTATAGCACGAGTCTATATATTCATAGTGGTTGTCGTACAAACTTTAGACATGTGTTATATAGATATATGTGTTTCTTAAACACGTATCAGCTCTATGTTCATACACGCTCAAAGTTTTCACGTATATGCATCATAGGTAGTGTATAGGTAATATTATGTACATTGTATGATTTATGTAGCTAATATACGTTAGTATAGGATGAGATATATGTATAAATAGATATTATTCGTTACAAGCATAGAGTAAAAAACGCATACATACATACACACACACACATACATACAATCACAAATACGCTGTATACCGACGGATAAGTAATAATAGATTAGTTTTAGTGTTCTGTTCGTGTAGTTATAGAACTGCTTTGTTAATCACTGCTGATATATATATATATATATACTTTATGTGAATTGACTATTCCATTCACGTCCAAACTGGTACTAATGGGTATTTGCTAATGTTATTTGCAAGTCATTAATTTACAGCAAATTGGAAAGACACACGCATGCCAATTATCTCTCTCTCTCTCTCTCTCTCTCTCTCTCTCTCTCGGAGTTACACAAGAAATTGTATGATACCCTAAATAACTAATATACTTTCTCTCTCTCTCACTATCTCTTTCTCTCTTTCTATTACTATCTCTCCCTCTCACTATCTCTATTTCTCTCTCTCTCACTATCTATCTCTCTCTCACTATCTCTATCTCTCTCAATCTCTCTCTCTTTCTCTCACTATCTCTATTTCTCTCTCTCACTATCTCTCTCTCTCACTATCTCTATCTCTCTCAAACTCTCTCTCTCTCTCTCACTATCTCTATTTCTCTCTCTCACTATCCCTATCTCTATCTCTCTCTCACTATATAACTCTATTTCTATCTCACTATTCTATCTCTATTTCTCTCTCTCACTATCTCTCTTTCTCCCGACAGACCTCGGAGGAGCGGGATATGGTGAACAGAGACCGCCAGGTCCAGGTGGAGGGGGAACTCCAGTGGCAGATCCAGATGAAGAAGCAACTGGACGCTGAGAGGAAGAGGAAAGAGGAGCTGGAGGAGAGGCTGATGGAGGAGAGCATCAAGAAGCAGCAGGAGAAGATGAAGATGGAATACGAGGCCGAGATGGACAGGCGGAGGAAGAAGGAGGAGGAGGTGAGTTGGGTGCTGGTGTTTGTTTACGTTTCCAGCTTCCAGAGTGGAATTTAATGGCTTTATAAAGCTTCCAAAAGGCAAATAACTTTCTTATTAAGCTTCCGAAAACAAATGACTTCTTTTATAATATTCCAAAAGAGATTCTTTTATAATATTCCAAAAGAGAATTAAATGGCTTACCAAGCTTCCAAGAGGTCAATAACTTATTAAGCTTGCAATAAACAGACTTTTATCACATGCTTCCAAAAGGGAATCAAATGTCTTATCAAGCTTTCAAAATGGAATCACATGGGTCACCAAGTTTCGAAAAGGGAATTAAATGGCTTATCGAGCTTCCAAAAGGCCCCTAACTTTCAAGCACCATTATTCGGTTTAATTTTATAAACTGGTGAAAAACCCACCTCCTCATTCAAGAGATACCCTTTGAACCCAAAAGCAAATCCAACTCATTCAATAAACACCTTTTAAACAAAACAACAAACGGGCCTCTTTAAGCAATAAATACTATCCAAACCCAACATCAAACCCACCTTCTGATTAAGGGACACCTCTTAAACCCAACGTCAAACCCACCTCCTCTTTCAAAAGATGCCCTTCAAGCACAACAGCACAGAAACAACCTTTAATTAAACCCAAGAAAAACACCCAAGAGACATCCTTTAAACCTAAATGAAAAGGACACCTCATCAATCAAGAGTTACCTATTAAACCCAAAAGCAAACCCTGCACCTCGTTCAACAAACGTCTTTTAATTAAACCCAAACGCAAACCCACCACCACCTCAGTCCACAAACACCCTTTAAACCCAACAGCAAACTCACCAACACCTCACTCAACAAACACCTCTTAAATCCAAAAAGAAACCCTGAACCTCATTCAACAAACACCTTTTAATGAAACCCAAACGCAAACCCCCACCATCACCTCATTTAACAAACACCCCTTAAACCCAAAAGCAAACCCACCATCACCTCATTCCACAAACACCTCTTAATTGAACCCAACAGCAAACCCCCCCCCCCGATTAACAAACACCTCTTAAAACCAAAAGCAAACCCCCACCACCACCTCATTCAACAAACACCTCTTACTTAAACCCAACAGCAAACCCGGCGTCGGGACGCCCAGCTGAAGCACATGGAGATAATCCAGAGTCAGCTGAAGGACGAGAAGAACTCCAAGATGGCCAAGGCGAGAGCCGCAGCAGAGCTGGCTGCCGCCACTCCCCCGACCGACTCCAGGAACGACACCAGAGAGATCAAACCCGCTCAGAAATCGGGCGAAGCTCCCAAGGAGACGCCGAAAACTGAGCCCAGGAGAAGGTGAGCCATTTTCCGTTTTATTTTCTGTCTGAATTGGAGATTTCAGCTGGTTCAACGAGGTGTAAATACCTAAAATCAATAGTTCTGTTTATGCCACGAATCAAAGATAATTCTATTCAAGCCACAAGTCTCTCCTGTTCACGAAATATGGAAATAAATGTGGTTTAATTATAGTTATAGGCTCCGCCCCTTGTATTTTGCAGTTGCCACATATTTTCGGACGTGTTTCTCTCAACTGCTCTATAAAACTGTGATTGGAAACTAAATGCTTGTAACTTTTCATGCTGAAACATTCTCAGTTTATAAAAGTATGCAACTGTAATAACAACAATGCCCTCTTGTCATCATTATTATTAATCATTATTATTACCTTACTACTTTCCTGCCTTGTACTATCTAATTCATTTTTCATATAAGACAAAATATATAAAAGCGACACGTATTTAGAGAAATCTTAAATTCCTAATGTCCATTTTAGTCAGAAACTTAAAAACTTTCAGAACGTCCATGTGAGAGCATTTATGCTTTGTTTAAAATGGAAGTTATTTCAAGGGGAAGATGTTTTAACCTAATTCAACAACAACAACAATAGCTGTGAGAATCTTTATATTTTGTTTATCAACAACAACAACAACAACAATAACTTTGAGAACCTTTATACTTTGTTTATCAACAACAACAACAACAATAACTTTGAGAACCTTTATACTTTGTTTATCAACAACAACAATAGCTGTGAAAATCTTTATACTTTATCAACAACAACAGCAATAGCTGTGAGAATCTTTATACTTTGTTTATCAACAATAACAAAAACAATAGCTGTGAGAACCTTTATACTTTATCAACAACAGTAACTATGAGAATCTTTATACTTTGTTTTTATCAGCAACAACAGCAGTAACTGCAAGAATCTTTATACTTAGTTTAAAATGGAATTTACTTCAAGGAGAAAGACTCTTGTACCTAAAACAACTACAACAACAACAGCAATAACTACACCTGTTATTACTTTCCCTTATCCAGCAGGGTCCCAAAGCAGGACGACGACTTCGGTCTGAATCTCAAGTCCGACTCGAGATTTCTGGCGGCTCGGCAACCCAACAAGTTCTTTGACTCGTAAGATAAAGTTCGAAGAGTTTTTTATTTATTTATTTTTTTTTCTAAATCTCTCTCCTGCTCAAGAAACGTGAGACTTTGTGCTTATTTCTCCATTCCTCCCAATAAATAAAAAGAATTTTAAAATGAAGAACGGCCTATGACTCCCTAGTTAGAAGAAGAGGGCAATGTAGTTAATATCAAATCTATTAAATAATGATTTTGAACTGGAAGGACAAGAGAAATATATTGGTAAAAATAACAGGTAATAAAAAATTAATTTATTGATCTCGTCATTTTTTTCACCAGGCTGACTTTCTTTTCTTTTAAAAATACCACTGAACAATAATTCTTGAAACGATTTGCACACGAAAATCAGTGCTTCTACAAATTACAAATATAGCAATGAGTTCCTACACCATTCTGTAATGTTTTAGTATTTTTCGTAATTTTTCGTTTAAAGATGCTCAAGTTCAAAACTACGTCTATTTGATATGTGTCTTCTGAAATCTGAAATAGTAAATGATTCGATGTTAATTAATTAGAGCACTGTCACAGGAAGGAACAAGGAAACAAAGAGAAAAACACGAAAAAAGGATAGTAAGAGAGATAAATAAGTAAATAAACGGATAAATATAGTAAATATATAGAAATGCTTTGATGAGTCTGAGAATCTGTCTACAAGGGCCATGTCATACCTCCTTGTCTGATGAGGAAGGACTTGGGGAAAGTCTTATAACACTTGCAATTGTTTTTAAAAGTCTTTCAAGACAGATCTGTTAATTCTATGTTTTTAAAAGACTTTCAAGATAGCTCTGTTAATTCTATTGTTTTTAAAAACTTTCAAGATAGCTCTGTTAATTCTATTGCTTTTAAAAGACTTTCAAGATAGCTCTGTTAATTCTGTAGTTAAGAAACAAAGATAGCACAGGTAAGAAAGATAGACAAGATAGACAGGAAGATTATTAAAACAGAACAGTTTAAAATAAAGGAAAAACTCCAAAAGAAAATGAACAAACAAACAGCTAGTAATGGGGGCCAACATACAAATATACCATCCTGAAAACAAGATTACAAACGATTCAATCTTAGCTGTTTCCTTTTCCTAACGTCAAACTTTGGAATTTTCTTCCTACTTATGGTTTTTATGGCCCCCATAATCCTTCACCTTCGGGGAGACAGACCTATCACTTCCTGTAGGGTTGAACCCTGCGTTTCTTCCTGTAACCCCTTGTGCAAAATACAGAAATCTTGTCGTTAGTTTCACTGGCCTTATTAATATGACTTACAGACAAGGGTGATGGTGCATCAAGGTACTCTGAAAGTTCACAGATTTAAGTTTCCCTTCAACTTTTTTAAAATTAAAAACAATGCACTTGATCCCAGTCTAACTGTATGCAAGGAATGGTAGCAATACTTAACTATTGTAAAGATTCAAAGAACTAAGCATTTTGTGCATGCAAAAACGTCATAGAGACCATAGTTAACTAACCTAGTGTAAATACTGTCATGCCAATTACCTCTAAATTCCTTATACCTAAACATACATGCTACCTTTAGAGACTCCTACAAAACACCTGCCCTGGCTTAGTTAAATGTACTTGGACTTAACCTAGCTGTGTATAAGGAATGCTGCTCATAGCCATTTTTATTTTTGTAAAAAGACAGTGTCAAGAGCTATAGTTTTGCATGCAACACAGTCGTACAGAATACATTATGTAGTTAAGTATAATTATGATAATTCCAGTTAATTCCTTAAGTTCCTTTTGTATAAAAGTGTATACCACACTAAATCACTTGCAGAACACCTTAGCTTACCTTAAACCTATTGGTAGTTAAGTTTAATTATGATAATTCTAATTAACCCTAAGTTCTTTTTGTATAAAATTGTATATCACATTGAATCACTCGCAGAACACCTTAGCTTATCCTAAACCTATTGGTGCTTGAATTAAATTATAATAATTCTAATTAACCATAAGCTCCTTTTGTCTAAAATTGTAAGCCACCTTGCAACGCTCTGGCAGAACACCTTAGCTTATGCAAAACCCAGTTATTTTTTCGTCGTCTTTAGACCTATGACACCCGTCAAAATGGCCCGAGCAGATGATGACCGAAAGAGACCGAAGCCAATGCCTGAGATGCCTTACACAGTAACTAGACAGGCAGCAGCGGGTGTACTGCATGGCCCCCCTAAGTATAATAGCAGGTAAAACTCATGCTGTGGTAGACAGCACAATGGCGGTTCATAACCTTGATAAAGTTGGCCTCTCTGTCTGGGTATCAGTTGCCATGATGTCAGTTCAACCAAAACATTCAATTCATTTTTTGCCTAATCCATCTGATGTTGCTCTTCTGATATGAGAGTGTGGAAGTTGCAGCTTCTAGAGCCTACAAAGTCCAGTTACCTGACGATTTCTTCTGGTAACCTCCAGATCTGGAACTTCAAAAGACCCATTCTGTTTTCTGAATGTCTGATACCTGAAGATTTCATTGGATAATCTCTAGATCTGGAACTTTGGAAGCTGTGATTCAAATGCCATAAGCCTGTTGCCATATAATAGTATTGGTCAGTGTTCTAATCGTAAACGATGGAAGCCGCCATCCAGTTTCCAGAAGCTGACTGTCTGATTCAGTCTTATGAACCCCCCAAAAGTCTTTTCAGACGTCGTTGTCTGATGAAGGCAGAGTGGCTGACAATATCGAGGTTTCAAATGATAACACTCACAAGCTAGAATTTGCAAAGTAGAGTCTGGCTGAGAATATAATATGATATATATGCACTTATATCTTCTGTATTGCACTATTGTAACTATGAAAGCATGCTGAGATATTCAGTGTTCTTGATGGCAGTCCCAGTCTCTAGAATTGGCGTCCTCATTCTTGGCTCTGAGAGGGCTATGGTCCCCTTCAATGTAAATGAGAACTCTCTCCTATAAATTTAAGTTCCCGTCCATAGTGAATCTAATCCCAAACTGTCAAGTTGTCAGAGACATGGTGAGATTTTCTGGAAAAGATCAGTAATACTTTAATTCTACTCATTGAGTCTTACCTTCTAAGGAGATTTTCTTTTAAGAGTAATTGATAAAACTCGTGTTACAGCCTCGAAAACTTGCAAGCATGGGAACTGTAGGTGCACAGTGTAGATTTCAGTTTGCAAAAGTTCAGTTCACATCCTTGTACCATTAAGGATCTCTTTGAGTGTCTCAAATTAATTGAGGGATTAAGTAAAGACCTGAAAATCTCAGTGAGTGACGGCACAAATCGTAATTATTTTTGGTTACGACCTAGAAGAAAATGTTACCACATTTTGAATAGAAGTAACCACATCTGTTAGCACTATAATGAACTAATATTCACTGATTGAAGCTTTTGAATCTATCTGTTGTAGAATCCCAGTCTTTTTGGAACTGATATTTTTGTATACTGTAGATGCTGTAGATTAGATAGAGATGAATGTTATATGTGATCTTGAAAGTGCTTTTTTGTCTAATCTCGATGTGCTTTATTACATCTTTGCTGTTTCATGTACTAACTTTACCCCTGCGAATTGTCTTGCCTGTGACACACCTACCTGAATGTAACACAGAAGTTACCAGGAAGGTGACTACGCTCCTAGCAAGGCTAGGGCCAATAGGCCTAAGACTACTCTTGGGAAAGAGCACCAGACCCCGGAGCTAGTGACTGCTCCCATGACACATGACCCAGACATCCTCATTGTGGCACCGGACAGTGCCCAGTCTGACGGAGGAAGGGGTCGACGCTCCTCGCCACCTCCGACAGCCCCCAGCGAAGTCCAGGCTCCAAGGGTGGACAGGGTGGACATTGAGTTGCAAACCACACTGGAGTTGTAAGTGGGTGTGAGAGGTGGTGGTGGTGTGGTGATGCTGCTCTGCTCTGCTGCTTGCTTGGAGATGACTGATTCTTCTTCTTTTCTTCTTCTTCTTTTTCTTCTTCTTCTTCTTCTTCTCCTGCCTCCTCCTCCTCCTCCTCTTCTTCTTCTTCTTTTTTCTTCTTCTTCTCCTGCCTCCTCCCCTCCTCCTCCTCCTTTTCTTCTTCTTCTTCTTCTTCTTCTACTTCTTCTTCTTCTTTTTCTTTCTTTTTCTTTTTCTTCTTCTTATTCTTCTTTTTTCTATTCTTCTTTTTCTTTTTCTTCTCCTTCTTCGTCTTTCTTTTTCTTTTTCTTCTTCTTCTTCTCCTTCTTCTTCTTCCTCTGCTTCTTCTTATTCTTCTATTCTTCTATTCTGCTCTTTTTCTTCTTCGCCATTCTCTCCGTCCTCCCCCTCGTTCTTCCTCCTTTTTATTTTTCTTTTTAATTTCTTCTCCTTCTTCTTCTTCTTCTTTTTATTTTTCTTCTTCTTTTTTAATTTTCTTATTCTTTTTTATTTTTCTTCTTCTTCTTCGTCTTCTTCTTCTTTTTTCTATTTCTTCGTCTTTCTTTTTTCTTCTTCTCCTTCTTCTTCTTCCTTTGCTTCTTCTTATTCTTCTTTTCTTCTTTTTCTTTTTCTGCTTCTTTTTCTTCTTCCTCCTCTTCTTCTCCTGCTCCTCTTTTTTTTGCTTACTTCTCGCTTCTCTTCTTTTTCTTTCTTCTTCCTTCACCTTTTTCCTTTTTCTTTCCTTTTTCATTTTCTTCTTTTCTTCCTTTCTCTTTTCTTTTTCATTTTCCTTCATTTTTTTTTTCTTCTTTTTCTTCCTTTCTTTTTACCTTTTCTTCTTTTTCCTTTTTTTTTCCCCCTTTTTTCCTTTTCCTTCCTTCCTTTTCTCTTCTTTTTATTTTTCTTCATTCTTCTCTTATTCATTAATTTTCTTGTTTTTCTTCTTTTTCTTCTTTTTTTTTTCCTTTTTCTTTCCCCTTCCTTTTCCTCTTCTTTCTTTCTCTTCTTTTCTTCTTTCTTATTTTCTTCTTCTCATTATTCTTCTTCTTCTCTCTCCTCCTCTTCTTTTCTTATTTCTTTTTCTTTTTCCTTTTCTTCTTCTTCTTCTTCTTCTTCTTCTTCTTCTTCCCTTTTGATGATGGTTATCACTGGTGAAGACGTGACAATCTGTTCACTGGCAAAAGTTTCGAATGGCAAGAATCCCGCTTACGTTGCATTTCTCTGGTCTTGCCTCGCCACGCAAAAATCTGCCCCACATCTGATAAATAAATCTTGGTTCACAGAACTACGATAATCACTAGATAACCATTAGTATCATAAACAGATTCAGTATATATCTACCTCAGAAGAACATAAGAAATAACAGCAATAATTAGAGTACACTCTTCTCAGTTGTCGATCGTCTATGAATAAATGTGAAACACTTGACTGATGGAAATATTCATCTCTTGGTGGTCACAAGACAATATTCTTTAATTTATGGGTTGAACAGAATGTCAGGGCACAGATATAGGTCATGGCAGCACTACTATCTTTATATTATGGGAATTGCTAATTGAAACTTTTATCAGCTATTCTTTCTGGTCTCAAACAAGGTGCATAACAAACATATTTTTTTCGCAATATGCATTCCACAAATAATTAAACTCCAAGATACAATATAAAACAACTTAGTCGCTACAGAAATATTGTAAAATATTTAAAGTAAGTTTTGTTTATAGTTCACTCGTGAGACCAAAGCAAGCTAATACCATATTTTCACACCTAAACTTCGGGTATTCTAAAGAAAAATAAGCTGATCAAAATATGACCACTACTAAAAAAACTGAATGTGAACTAATGAAAGACAGTCCTCAGAATTCTATTTTCAAAAAAAATCTTCGTGTCTTCCCCACTAACTCTTCTGGGTGTGAGATATTAGTGTTACTTTAAAGAAGACCTTAAAAGAAGCTATAGAATGAATGATAGACACAAAGGCAGTCTCCAGAGCCTTATATGGGTAGTACATGGTCAGGTTAAGAGTGCTTCCGTTTTACAGAATTGCTGCTTTATCTAGCTAAACAATACAATATTCCTGCTTCACAGAAGAGTTGTTCAACTACCTTAAAGAGAATATTCCTGTTTAACAGATTAGCTGCTTTATCTAGCCAAAAAACAAAATATTCCTTTTTTATAACTGGATATTTAATATGGACAAAATTTTTTCTTGGTTTTCCATTAGGTTACAATGTCCACTCTAACTAAATGTTTGCATTCGACAACTTACATGGTCTAGCTTAACACAGTATTCGTTTTACTGTATAACTAAGGAGCCTGATTTACCACACTGTTAAACAGTCAGACTTAACAAAATGTTACTGTTTTACAACATGACTACATGGTTCAGCTTAACAAAACATCCCTGTGTTGAAACATTGCGAAATAATGCATCTTGAAAGTGTTTCTGTGTTATAACAAGGCTGAATGGCGCAGCTAAACAAACTGTCAGTCGCTTGCTACACCTCTGATTTGGGTATGCCTTATTAACGTTTGGTTTGGTTCCTTCTACAGTTTCTACAGTTTTCCAGTTCTTATAATTTGCACATTACTGAAGGTAAGTTCGCCTTGCATCATTTCGAGTGGATTCACGTGTCGGCCAAACCTGAAAAACCAGTGGAAGGTTCCTAACACGAACCAGTTACAAATGAAACATCATAAATGAAAGATAATTTGAGAATTATTTGCATACTAACTTTTCTCTGTGTGAATTTATAAATATAGATTGAAAATCCTGTTTACCTATGTAAAGGACATCTGGTATACTGATAGAGTACTGCACCTTGTGCATGGTGTGAAGTTTTTTGTGTGCATGCTCTACAGATTTTAACATAAAACAATAATTTGAAATAAATTTAAATGCTTTTCTCGCGCATAATTATGGGAGGAAGGAACAACTTGGGAATATATGAGGAATGGAAAAATTGCATCAGCAATAACTTAGTTTAGTAAGCTTCTCAGCCTATTCCTTTATCATTGCAATGAAGTGGTTCTCCATTACGAGGGAATATGTTGCTGAAGATATCACTCAATCACTTGAAAAAGAAGTAATTTTGTTATTTTGATGAGTAAGGAAACGAGCAAAATGTTCTGGCATTACATAAGAAGAAGATGACCCTTTGTGATTTAAGGGGTAACTGGGCCAGACATCTAGAAGTATAAAAGCGTGGTTAAAGAGCATCTGGTTCAACTTAATATGTAAAAAAAATCTTAAATTTTGACCGTAATGATGTAAGCGTCTTCACTGCCAAGACAAAAGATGATGGACAGCAAGATTGTAGAAAAGAAACGGGAGTGGAGTTAAAGCAGAAGGCTAAAGAGTGGTGTAGAGGTCGGGTTTTGTGGTTGAAATAATTATTCATGATCTGTCACACTAATCAAACGAGTAAAGACTTGAGCTGCCAATCTATAAACTCAATCAGTAACACTTCAGAGACACGTAGGGTGTGTTCACACTGCATTATAACGTGTCGTAAACACACGCGTCGACAACTTGTCGCACACATATCACATACATGTTGAATAGAAGGTAGTGATATCCTGGCAGTCCTAACCAGTGCCTAATAAGATTATCCAGAACCTGACAAGATATGTTCTCCACTGATGGCCATTATCTTGCGTTCAACCTGATTTGTGATATGGATGAGAATGGTCGTTGATTTGTTTACAAACTGTTAGTGATATGTATGTAACAAGTTGCTGACTTGTGCTTATGACGTGTCATTAATCTCAGAGTTGACGCACCCTAAGTGAAGTCAAATAAGATGAAAGAAGCAAGGAAAACAGTCATTTTCTAACCCATCACTGACCACTCGTTTTTAATGTGCTAAAATGACACAAAGTCCTAAAACATGTTTGTATATGATCTGCAAAATACCACATATAAAGGTCCTACAAGAAAGGAATTATTCCTTTAGTTACTCTTGCTCAATGCAAGATGGCACTGGCCTGACACTGCCCACAAAACCTAAAATACAATAGAATATACAGAATTTAGGCCAAAGGGCCAAGCGATGGGACTTATGAGATCATTCAGTTTTAAAGCGGAAATCGCCAGCAAAAAGGTTTGAGAGGTGTGACAGGAGGGAAACCTCAAAAGCACTTGCACAATGAATCAACTGTTATGACAGGGTTGGAAGTAAAATGGGAGAAAGAGACTATGAATGGAGGTACAGTAAAAGGAATGAAAGTGGTTCCAGTTAGGGGCCGAAAGGACGCTGCAAAGAACCTCAAGCAATGCCTATAGTGCATCGCATGAAATGTACTGACGGCGCTACCCCAATACTAGGTACACAAAACCTATTCAGTGATGATTTTCCTAATAAAAAAAACAGATGCTGAATATTATAAAAGAGAAAAATGAAGAAAAATAAAGCAAAATACCAAAATGAGTCCTCAGGATCATAAGAAGCACTCGGTCTCCTAAAGCAGGAAATTAAGTTGCTTCTTGGACCATAAGTCTTCGTAGAATTTATATCTAATCAGATCTGGTGGGGCAACACTTCTGGTTTTGCTTAAGCAAAGGAAAACTGATTTATGAGTCTGCCTGTGCATATTAGGGGTTTTCTCTGGATGAGCATGATTCACAGATGCTTATGTCAGCAGTTTATGAAAGTATTTCAAGTAAAATATGGGAAGGTGGAATTGGTTTCCAACCTGTTTGATAAATTATTATCTCTCTCTCTCTCTCTCTCTCTCTCTCTTGCATGCTTCATAATCTATAAAATCATATCTCTACCTTTCATTCAAATTTCCTCCCTGTCTTCCCAATTTACTTTTCGACCAAACATTTATTCGGCATTAAATCCTACACCAATAAAAGTGCTTTAATAAGTAACAAGTTTCCTGAATTTGATTTGATTTTTATGAAATTTTGGCTGTCGAGCCAAGCCCTGGGCTACTTTCGGCCACTAAGCACCTAAGGCGGTGAAAAGGGGGTGTTGGAGTGGTTGAACAGCAAAAAAAAAAAAAAAAAAAAAAAAAAAAAAATCCAGGAAAGAAAGATCTATTAATTTATGGATTTATAGTTAAAGAGGTTGGACAGAAAAATAAAGAGATCCAGAAAAGAAAGATCTATTAATCTATGGATTAGTAGTTAAAGAGGTTGGACAGCAAGGAAGCAGAAGTGGAAATAAAGTAAAAGGTTTGAAAGTGGCTGGAGCTATGGGCCAAAGAGACTCTGCATACATCCTTTAGTGGCGCCTACAGTTCCCCAAGAAAGAGCACCCCAGGTTCCACTCCAAAGGGGATGGTTAGCAGATCAGCATGTTCATTTACAAAACATTTTCAGCTAAGCAATGAATGAAATATCTGGTGGCTAGTAGACTGCTGTGGGCTGCAGCCAGGGAACAGAAAAACAAGGGAATCGTATATATTTCAAAGTCTTTAGGTAAAATGTCAATGATTTAATAAAGTTATATACTGTATTCAGTGACAAAACTTAGTTCTAAGTTTCTTTATAGGCCTACAACAATCTAAGTCACCTGCAGCCGGCTTGTAAGTATTGTATTGAGGAAGATGCAAAATTTCTTCAAGATATAACTGCTTATAGAAAATTTTCTTAGGCTAATAATAAGTTATAATCTATACATTGACCAAATAAAAAAAACCTTCTTTCAGTTTTCCTCTGAAGATTGAAAAAGAACCACAAAATTATTGGGTATAACGTGTTTACTTATAAATATTTACATTTTATTTTACTCAACACTCGAGTACTTTCAGGCCAGTGTTGAGTAAAATAAAATGTAAATATTTGTAAGTAAACACGTTATACCCAGTAATTTTGTGGGTTTCTTTTTCAATCTACAGATTCCCATTATCCAATATGACTCGTATTCCTAACAATCCTAATTATTGGTATTGATATTCCATTCCTATAGCTATAACTGTGACAATCATTATCAATGTCATTGCTGAATGGACAAACCTGCTCTATGGGCATATGAACTACTAACCAGTGAGACACCAAATCACCACTATATCCACTCAGCCACCGAGGTCCTTTTTACAACTAAATAGTTCCTTGCTGGCCGAGTGGTTTTCGAGCTGGGCTGCCAATCCGGTGGTCTCAGGTTCGATTCCCGGCTCGGCCAACGCGGAATCAGAGAAATTTATTTCTGGTGATAGAAGTTCATTTCTCGATATAGTGTGGTTCGGATCCCACAATAAGCTGTAGGTCCCGTTGCTAGGTGACTAATCCTTCGGGCCAGCCCTAGGAGAGCTGTTAATCAGCTCAGTGGTCTGGTAAAACTAAGATATACTTAACTTTACAACTAAATGGATATAGCTTTGGCCTGTTGTCTCAGTGGTCAGTGGTTCAAAGCCTAAAGAAAGCTGTTAGTAATACTGGTGTTCGTCACCATCAAACTACAATCATCATCAATGTCATTGTTGAAAGTGACAAACTTACTCTATGGGCATTTGAGCCACTAACCAGTGAGACACTGTACTCTGTTTTTTTCCATCTGTCCATCCGCCTGTGGTGTTTGCGCATGGTAACACTGCGTCCCAGGCTTTAAATAATATCCTATTTTGAATATTAGCGGTGTAATTCGCATACAGTAAATTATTAAAACACTTTTCAGTTGGAAATGTACACCCAGATATCCTTTTATTCACCTAAAACTTATACATAACGTAACTATTTAAAGCCCGGGACGCAGTGTTACCATGCGAAATCACCACAGGCGGATGGACAGATGGAAAAAAACAGAGTATAGGCTGGCACAGATTCCACTCAGCTACAGAGGTCATCTTTTTCAACTCAGTAGATAAACTGTTATTATTATTATTATTATTATTATTATTATTGAGAAGATCAACCCCCATCTGTATGGAACAGGGCCACCAAAGGGGCAACTGACTTGAAATTCAAGCTTCCAAAGAATTCGGAATGGTGTCTTAGTGTTGAGCAGTTCAAAGCCTCAAGAAGGCTGTTAGTATTATAGTAGATTCACATCAACCGTGCACCTGATGTCTAGACCAGTCCCTTACTATGCTCCTGATTGGCTGTTGATAAGCCAGTCACAGGGCTGGAAACTCAGTCTCTCGAGAGAGTTCACATAGGTAGGATGTACTATATTCCACCTCTCCTGAGGGATGCTTTTGATAGACGTGTCCCTCAGGAGAAGGGGAACATACATCCAGCCTATGTGAACTCTCTCGAGAGACTGAGAGTTTCCAGCCCTGAGATTGGCTTACCAACAGCCAATCACGAGCGTCGTAAGGGACTGACCTGGACATTAGATGCACGGTTGATGTGAATCTACTATACAGGTGTTCTTCCAAATAAAATGATCCCAAGGAAGAGTTATTCATCTTCCCTCAATCTCTTCCAAACAGTGACAGATGGGAGTCGGAGAGGAAGCGAGACGAGTCCAGACCCCCTGTGGTCAGAGGAACGCCCTTCGACTGGCGTGTCAAAATCGATGGTCTGTCCGAGGAGGAGAAGAAGAAGGTCCAGGATGAGACGGATGATGATATTAAGTAAATACATTTTCTGTTTTTCTTTCTCAGACTAAGGTTAGTGAATAGTTAGTATACGAGTAGCATAGAAGTGCAAAGGGTTAATGTCAATTTGAGATTGAACCCTATTCAGTGGAACAAGCCAAGCAAAGGGGCCACTAACTTGAAATTCAAGCTTCCAAAGAATATGGTGTTCGTTAGAAAGAAAGAAGGCAGTACACTGAAGAATAGTGAAAAAATGAGATGCTATGGCACAGTGGTGAATATTTAGCTGAAGAAATTTTTTAAAGAAATTGGTGGATGGAATAACTATCCCTATATGTGTAAGTGTAGAGGTGATGGGCATTACTAAAAATAGTAGGTTACTCTGAATACTAAGGAAGTTATTTGGTAAGATTCTGTTTGTACAAAAAGGAGAGATAACAGAGGGATTTGCAGATGAAGAGCAGTGTGGGTTTAGACAAGGCAAGGGAGTGCAGATCAAGTGTATATGATGAAACAGCTGTAAGTGAAATTCGAGAGTAACGTGAAATAGTTATATGGCAAAACATGAACCCACAAAAAAGTATTGACAGAACTTATACAGGCAATATGGAAGGCGTTGAGGATGTATATATGGTATAAAAGACAAGGTAATGAGTACGATCTGAGTTCCTATGACGGAAGAGAAGCATACTAAAATCTGCACAAGGAGAGTGTCTAGTTTGGTGTAAAAATGGGCCTAAGGAGAAGGTGTGCTATATCTCCATGGCTACTTGATATCCTTATGGAATGAGCATTTGTGGAAAGTTAGAAATATGCCATAGGATGTGGGTACAAAAGTAAGGTATTATGGGTAAAGGATCCTAGCTAGAATTGGGTTACGATGACGTGAAAGAACCAGTGGAGCCAGAGAGCTATTTTCCTAGATAAAGTTTCTGTAATTAACATTCAGTTTTTTTTAATTAATTAAATTCATTTTCCCCCAGACAATTCCAAGAACAAAACGGAGATCTCATGAGCCAATTGACAGCTCTCAAGTCGAACTTAAAGGTGAGTATTATATACACTTTTGGGTTTCATTTTCTTAGTTATAAAATCATCAAATGTTATTATTTCTAGCAACAAAAAAGGATAGATAAAGAAAATGCGGAAGGAATTATAGAGGGCTTGTAGAGTTGCTTAACCCTTGAATGGAATGTAAAAAAAATTAGGCCAAAGGAAGGTCTGAAAGGTGTAACAGGAGAAAAGCCTCGCAGTTGCACTGAAACAATTGTTAGGAGAGGATGGAAAGAGAATGCGAACGGAGATACAGTAAAAGGAATGAAAGGGACGCAGCAAAGAACCTTGTTGAATAATGCCTAAAGTACACTGCGTGAGGTGCACTGATGGCACTTACCTTCTGAGAAAAGGTACAGATCTCAAATATTTCTAGTAAGCCATATGGGGAGTTACAGAAGGAATAAAATACATAACACATAATAGCTACGCAATGTCCCAAATATTTCTGAAATGCCGATTATCTAGATACTTTCAATATTTCCACGAACAATTCCATTTTAACTGTAAAGACGATATCACACAAACACTTACTGTTATTAAAGATTAACCTGGCTATATGCCATCAAAGGCACTCGGTTCTAGAGCAGTCTGTAAAACACATACGCGTCTTTTGAGAACTACTTATTACCTTAATAGTAAGATTGGCTGGAATTAGATGATGTAAATATAAAAAATCACTAATTTTTTTCAATGAATTGCCACACAAAAATCTGCTCGTATGACCCCCATATCAATATAAGCTAAGTACTGAAATAGCAATACAAGAAACTAACAAAAGCCGAAGAATCTGGCAACCTACTGATCAATGGCGTATCTTTTATTTTTTCTTAACTGGTAGGTTGACGAGGCACGATAATGAAACCATCAGATTCATTGGCCACGAATATGTTGCTGGTCATTATGGAATAGTATTTTAAACTTCGTTTTCTCTCTCTCTTTGCAGCCAAATGACAATAGCTGGAACCCGGGAGGTAAGTACTCATGATAACGATGTTGCTAAGAAATCTTACAATTACTGTTAATACACACACATACATATACATCGAGCTACAAATGTCCTTTAATATCTAATTTGCTCTACCCCGGATTAATATATCACAAAAGTAGAACGTAGGTAATGCAAAGTGGTCATTGCTATCCGCTCAAACTGACTCCAATTTCCAGGGACGGGCCAAAACAAACCGGATAAGGGGCGCACTCCGCAAAATAACAGTCGCAGAGAGACCCCGAGTCAGAACAGAAATGGAGGAAGGGCTGCTAACGATGGCTACGAGCCATCCTTCGGCGGGAACACTCCCACCCGGAACAGCAACGAAGGGGGTCCCTCTGGTGGGCAGACGCAGCCGAAATCTCAGCCTAAGTCAGTAAGACAACCACAGCAGCTGCCGCAGAGTCCTGAGACTATTCCTTCGGGCAAAGGAGGAGTCGACTACATGAGGATAACGACACCTGACGAATCGGAGGAGAGTTTGCCGGGCACGGCATCTCAGGACGAGCCAGAAGGTACTGCGTCTCGAATTTTTCATTAATTTGTTTAAATAATGGCCAAGAGGAAGGGCAATGCACTGTCTTTACCTAGGCCTAGGCCGAAGAAAGCAGAGAGAGAGAGAGAGAGAGAGAGAGAGAGAGAGAGAGAGAGAGAGAGGGTCAAACATTTCATGATAAATGTAAGCTGTTTTTTTTTTTTTTTTTTTTTTAAATAATGGCCAAAAAGGAATGACAATTCATTATCCTTACCTAAGCCTAGGCCGAAGGAAGCAAGAAAAGATGAGAGAGAGAGAGAGAGAGAGAGAGAGAGAGAGAGAGAGAGAGAGAGAGAGAGAGAGAGAGATTTGAGTCTAGTGAAATATGATAATACCCATTACGTTCGTACGTTCTTGTTTGGTTATTACTCGTCAACTTTATTACAATTTTTGCATTTCTTTCTTTCCATTTCTCGTTTCCCTGACTCTAATTAAAGTTTCAATATCTTCCACAGAACATCCCTTTGATCCAGATGACACAGATGGCACGATGATAAGAAAGTTTTTGGCTCGAACAGGAAAACAGAGGTAATGAAATGAGAAAGGAACAATCTGAAGACAGGTGGAAGACTGCCTATTACTACCGAAGTTCAGGCTGCTGCCAACTCGTCCATAGAATGCCATCCTACCACGAGGGTACCAGACTGTCAAAGAGGGTATCACCTTACCACAATATTGTCAGCCTTTTTGAGGGCTGGAAACCTGCCAATGGATACCAGCCCATCAAGGAATACCAGCCTCTCATGAGGACTTGTAAACTAGACCTGTCAAGATGGTACTAGCCTGTCAGGAAGCTGACAACTTGACTCAAGGTTGTCAAACTGTCATGAGCAGGACAACCTTAACCACCTAAACCCTTCGGTCCTTAACCTAAATATGGTAACATTCATGAACAAAAACTCTAAATATATTTTAAACGCCATCTCAGGATAGGTTACGCAAATTCTATTGAGATTTTTATATTCTGATATTCAGAAGAAAAGATCTGTGGAAATACTTAAGTGTACCTTAAAACTGAAAAAAATGGACCTTCCGAATCTGAAACAATATGAAATACGTTTATATATCTATAATCAAAGTAATTATAAGATACATCTGCCCAATTATGTAATCTCCTTAGGCCTACGCATTGCAGACCAGCTGTTCTTCAGTAGGGTGAAGAGAAAGCGATTGTGGTACTTTAGAAATGAAGATTTGATGTACATTTTCTTGTACTTTTAGAACTAAAAGTGCATTGAATACAGCAGGACCTTTAAAGATACATTTACCAAATATATTTATGCATTACAGATCGTATTTTCTTTGGCAGGAACCCTTCACATTTAACGCAAATTTACAAGCCATCTTTCATAAAATTCAATAAAAAGTTTAAATACGCATAAAATTTCTTTAAAAGAAAAATAAGAGAAAGAAAGTAGTTAATAGTCTAAAGAAAATGCTCTGTGACGTCCTGAAATAGTCACCATACAAGTAAAATGGAATAATCAGTAAAATAAAAATAAAAGAGTTTTCAGTGGATCCATAAATGCATGTTATTTTGTCAGCTCTAATTAAATAAAGCTGCTGAAAGCTTTTTAAACTGTTTTAGTACTGAACATAACCACAATGAGAGAGAGAGAGAGAGAGAGAGAGAGAGAGAGAGAGAGAGAGAGAGAGAGAGAGAGAGAGATTCCAACTCCGCGAAGTATTGCTTAAGTCTGCCAAGTCATCCGTTTTCTTTAAAGAAATGTGAGCAAAGTATTAAAAGAGAAAACGCTTACTTGGTAAACTAGGGAAATACTTAGAATATTTACAATCGCCCACAGAATGATGATATATGTTCATTTACCCATTTGCTATCATTGTTATCTTTGTTACCGCTAAAAACTTGTAGAAAAATACTTCCAAAGCGGTTAGTGCTAATTATTAGGAAGAGCTCCTCACGGAGATAGTATCGTTTTTTAAAGAAATTTATTGCTTGAACGATACAGAAAAGTATGTAGCTGATAAGATGCTGTACTGCAGGCGAGCTAAATAATGAGAAATTTACCGTCTTTTACTTATGATTTAACGTAGACAACATCCACAGGGCGCCATGTTTAGTACTAAATACGAGGATCTCAGGGATTAAACGTAAAACCAATAAGACTGTAAATCTAACAAATTATTTCGGTAAATTTATAAATTTTTTCCATCACGTACAAACTTTTCTGGGCCTAAATTGTTCAGTCAAGAAACTGAATCAATAAACAATATATATGTGAGGAACTCTTCCTTATAATTAGTTTTTATTTTTGTGCTCTTAACATACAGAATATTACTTTGTGAATTCTCATGGAAAATATATATATATATATATATATATATATATATATATATATATATATATATATATATATATATTTATATAAACTTTATAAGTATATTTCGGTAATCTGTTCGTTTCTTTTACCCTTATATATATATATATATATATATATATATATATATATATATATATATATATATATATATTTATATAAACTTTATAAGTATATTTCGGTAATCTCTTGTTTCTTTTACTTATCCCTATATATATATATATATATATATATATATATATATATATATATATATAAGGGTAAAAGAAACGAACAGATTACCGAAATATACTTATAAAGTTTAACACATATTACCTAGTGAAATCCCATGATATATATATATATATATATATATATTATATATATATATATATAGATTATATATATATACACACGCCGAGGTTTCTTTGGCGCAGTCGAGTTTTCTGCACATCGTATAATCAAAGCCACCGAAAATAGACCTATCTTCCGGTGGTCTCGGTATAATGCTATATGAGCCGCGGTACACGAAACATTCAGCCACGACCCAGTGGCGGCATTGTCCTATAGTGTTGCCAGACACACGATCATGCTAACTTTAAACCTTAAATAGAATAAAAACTACTGAGGCTAGAGGGCTGTAATTTGGTACGTTTGATGATTGGAGGGTGGACGATCAACATACCAGTTTGCAGCCCTGTAGCCTCGGTAGTTTTTAAGATCTGAGGGGTGACGGACAAACGAAAATCCATCTTATTAGTTTTTATTGTACAGAAAACTAAAAATGCGTAAAAGAAACGAACAGTTTCGAAGAGGAGTTCGTATAAAGCTATGGAAGATTTGTCTCCCCCTGACGAGAAAGTCCTGCTGTGGTTTTACGGAAAAAACAGAGGTTCCAATTTTCCTTTTAGTTGCCCCTCGACTTGATCTCGAAGTATCAAGGTATAGAAGGGGATTGAAGAAGTAGACTTGGAAAATCGAGAGATAAAGGAGAATTAATGGAGTATGAAAAGGAGGAGAAAGTGAGAGGAAGAAGAAAATGAAGGTTAGAGGGAGAAATGGAGGTAGGAAATAAACTTGACGACCTTTAGGTAAAATGGAATATATCGTAGCCTGTCTTTTCTCTTTTATTTTGGAAGTCTCGAATAATGATGGTTAAATCCACTGACGTCTAAGAGGAGGAAGAAGAAGAAGGAGAAGAAGAAGATGAAGAGAGAGAGAGATTTATCATTATCATACATTTTAACTCTGTGCTGGTACTCTTTCACCCAAGCTGCGATACGCAACAGTCAACTAGCAACCAGGTTCAAAGTTCACTTTCTAGGTCAGCAGAAACATATTATTTGAAGAAATAGATAAATAGATATGTAGGTAGATAGATAGATAGAGATTTTGTTATCTATGATGGAAAGCTGAGTCCATCACTGTACAATTAGACTAATAAGTGAGCCACTCTTACCTAATGTATTTTGGGGTTGGTCAGTATTTGAATCGGTTACCACTCATGAATACCAGACACCTTATAGCACAAAAGATCCCTTGACCATGGGAGTTTATAAGCTAGATTTGTCATTTTTCAATGGTCAACCACCCCAGTATGGGCCAAGCCATTCGCACATCTGTTTCCGAACACGCCAGGAAAAATACTCAGAACTTTCCACCTACGTAGATCTAGGAATCTAGGAATCTAGGAATCTAGAATCTATTTTTCAGCCGTGAAAACCAATTACAACTTTTCCACGAAACGGAACGTTTATGCAAATCCGCTACTCGAACTCAAAGATAAGATAAGGAAGTTCTTCTTTACCTTTGCGCCAGGTTATATATCCGAGAGGAGAGATCTCCCTTCGTTCATCTCTCTTAATCTTAATCGTTCGGCGATTTTAGGGAAAAGTCGCATCGTTACCCTGACTTCTTGAAAAAAAAAATTCACTTGTTAAAAATAGCTTAAAAATGTTTCTTTTTAGAAAAAAGGTTCTTAAAACATTCTATTTAGAGAAAATTCTAAAATAAAATTCTTTTTAGAAAAACTCTTAAAAATTCTTTATAAGAGATAAAATTTCTTGAAAAATTTCCTTTCAGAAAAAAATTCTTAAAAAATTTCTTATAGAAAAAAACTCTTAAAAATTTCTTTTTAGAGAATAAAAAAAAAATTCCTTTTACAATAAAAATGGTTTTAAAAATTCTTTTTAGAGAAAAATTCTTTAAAAAACTCTTTTTAGGAAAAATTCTTAAAGCAATTCTTTTTAGAAAAAAATTCTAAAATAAAATTCTTTTTCGAAAAAAATTCTTAAAACATTCCTTTTAGAAAAAATTCTTTAAAAATTTCCTTTTACAAAAAAATTCTTTAACAAAATTTCTTTTAGAAAAAATTCTTTAAAAAAATTATTTTAGAAAAAAATTCTGTAAAAAATTTTATTAGAAAAAAAATTCTTTAAAATAATTCATTTTAGAAAAAATCCTTTAAAAAATTCCTTTTAGGAAAAACATTCTTTCAAAGAATTCTTTAAAAAAAATTCTTTAAAAAACTTTTTAGAAAAAAATTCTTAAAAAATTCCTTCTTTTTGAAAAAGACTTGGAAATTACTTTTTAATAAAATTTACTTTTAAAAGGCATGAAAAGACTTTAAAAATGACTGAAAAACCTTTTTAAAGAAATAACTTTAAAAAAAATTACTTCTCCTTTAAATGGCATTAAAATTTTTTAATCTGAACTAACTTTGTCGTTGAGATATCGTGACGGTGAGTTATAAAATTTTCTTTATATGTACATTTAGACATCCAATCCTCTCTCTCTCTCTCTCTCTCTCTCTCTCTCTCTCTCTCTCTCTCTCTCTCTCTCTCTCTCTAAGATGGATGAAAATGTGATAAACGAATGAATATGTGACAACAGACAATAAAACCAAAACACATGAATTCAGGAGACGTCAGCAGAAATAAATGAGACTTCAAAAAACCTTTTCACACTAATTGATTGATTGACGCCATACTCTAACATAAAAAATGAATGGTCACTAATGCCTCATTCCTAATTACTAGTTAATAATAAGCAAATACTTGGAAGCTCTTTCATACTAATACTTATAAATACGATTTGAAATCTGGCCTTAATGCACAAGGTTTTAAAAGTGAAGTTTGGTTGCAATTGCGATAACATTAATTTTCTTAGCTTTGTTCTCCAGCTTTTGGTTAGTTTAATCTTCCAAATTTAAAAAGAATAATTATAAATTGAAAATTCAATAATAAATACATTCACTATATTTCAACAAACTCCTATTTACAGCGTCGTTGGTTAAAAAAATATATTCCTGTATTTTTGTCGACAGTTTTTTTCTGCCAGAATAAAAAGGATATATATAAAATATAAATAAATAAATGAAACCGCTGATCTAAACACATTTCCATAATTTTAAAATCGCTGTCACTCTGAGAAAAACAATGGGAAATGACGTCATGCGTAAAAGGCATAACATTGTTTTTGCTGTAGATGCAAAAGAAAGAAAGAAAAAAAAACTTACACAGAAAATTTTTCACTTTTTTTGCTACAAACGTAGAAATCCTTCATCCGTCACCATCAGGGGCGGTAAAGTGAAACATTCCGGATATTGACGAATTTTCTGTCACACGAAGATTCACCTGCCGTCAGCTGATTAGCTGATTAGACGCCCAACCAGCTGTCTGTCTGTCACTCGTCCGTTTAATACAGGAAATGAAAAAAAGGTACATCAATCAAGGTAGGTGGTGCTCTCAGAGAGAGAGAGAGAGAGAGAGAGAGAGAGAGAGAGAGAGAGAGAGAACCAATCGGAATAAGAGTAAAAAGGAGAGAGAGAGAGATAATCCGAATAACAGAAATAAAAGGAGAGAAAAAAGAGAGCGGGAAAAGGACTTAATAAAAAAATGCAGGAGGATAAATACCTTACTCATCCCTGCACTTAAGTGAGGTAGCCGACTAAGATATTACCTACCTAGACTGGGGCATTCAGTGATCATATTCCTCACTGTCGGGGATACAAAACAGTCACTAAAGTAGGGCAAAAGACTACTTTTCCTTAAAGTGAGACCTAATGTGACCTATTGTTTACATACAAAGAGCAGGTTATGACCTCACTTTCTTCTGGAGAAAAAGGGAAGAATCTTTGTATGGGAAAGCAATCTATTTTGGAATTTTGTTTTAAGGGGACATTCTTAGCAGACTACTCATCAACTCTTTTGTTCCCAGAGAGAAAGAGAGAGAGAGAGAGAGACCACCAATGGATTAACAATAAATAGGAGAGAGAGAGAGAGAGAGAGACGATGAGAGAGAGAGAGAGTGAGAGAGAGAGAGAGAGAGAGAGAGAGAGGAGAAATTCCTCCAATTCCTCGATGAGGAATATGATGCTTGATGGCAGGAAATTCCCATATGGGGGAATGCGGAATACCAAGTCATATTAAGCGAATATGCAAGCCGAGGGTTCCTGCAGGACTGGGAGTCCTTCAGGATTTTGGCGACATGGAAGGATGTGCCTTTCGAGTTTCGTAGAGAAATTCTATTTCAGATGCTGAGATGTATTTATGTATGTATGTAAACACACAAATATATATATATATACATAAAATATATATATATATATATATATATATATATATATATATATATATATATATATATATATATATATATATATACTATATATATATACATACACATATATATATATATATATATATATATATATACATACATATATATATATATATATATATATATATATATATATATATATTGCGACGAGCATTCAGTAACATTGTTTAACCTGCACTTATTCTATTATTTTATTTATCTATAATAATATAGTCATATAGATTTGTGATTTACACTTTCATATACCCATCAGGTGCAAAACGGGACCCAAAAAAGGTTCGAGAAGATGGACAGCGGCTTGGCTGAACAGACAATGGGAAAAGATGAAATATATAAGGCAGAGAGCAGTGCTTACAGTGTGCCATGCGAGAGCAGTGTAAAAAATGACCCCTTAGCAACATATAATGAACATCATACTTAAGTAAAATTCTCTTCATTATAAATCTGAAAGGTCTAATTTTGCCTGTAAAATACCACAGGAATCATTAAGAAAGTATTTAGCTTTTATGAAGCACGGTCTGTACTTTTCAGAGCCACGGCCCATGAAGTTTTAACCACGGGCCGTAGTAGTCATCTTGCTTGGTGAGACGTTCCTGCGCGAAGTCAGATTAATCAACAGATATCACAAGTTTAACAAACGTCTAGAATTTGAGAAATATCTAGAAGTGTTCGTGAACTATCGGTGATAAGATTAGTGTGAAAATAGTAGGATTAAGCGTCTTCTAAGTTAGTTTATCAAGTGAAATACTGTAAATCAGAACAAGATGGCAGTAAGTTCCAACTGCGGAAAAAAATGGCGAGATTTAGCTTGCTTGGCAGATTCGCAATACGATGAGGTAGCAGGAAGGGAACTGGCATTTCTCATCTATGAAATCAGCAATAGTCCTAACCAAAAAGATACAAAAGCATTCATAGATATATTAGAAGGATACAATCCTTCAAACTGGAACAAATCAAATGAAAACATCTTGAAAATAATTGAAGAAATTCCAAATAAAATCCAAGTGGTCAAGAGACTCATAAAGAAAATATACATAAACCAACATATTCCGACAAAGAAAATGAATAAGGTGAACCTTGTGAATATCCTAAATGATGATTAGGAAAAAGAATGCCAAAAGCATGTAAACTGTGTAAGGTGTGGTATAGCATAGTTAATCCACAAAACCTAATCAGAAAATGTGCTGCATGCAACATTCTGACTCATCCACAGTGTGCTGAGGTAATGCAAGATATGAGAAAAGACACAAGAATTTTTTGCTCAACATGTCTACCATGGATAGACAATGTTATTAAATCAAGATTGAATGTACAAATAGTTGAGGATGAAGAAGAAGAAGAAGAAGAAGAAGAAGAAGAAGAAGAAGAAGAAGAGGAAAACGTAAGAGAAGTAAACAAAACTGAAATGACAGAAAAAGATAAGGAAAACAAAGAACAAGATAAAAGTATGGATGCAGAGATACTCATTGATACTACATATGAGGCTATAAAGCAGCATACCTACGAAGAAATAAATTACGATATGACAGCACAAAAGAGAATGCCGAAGAGGCTCTACCCAGATCTACACAATGACGGGAAAGAGGAAAAAATATACAAAAAAGACAAAGTCTGCAACCTTTTGAAAAGAGGGAATTGCAGATTTGGAGAAAAATGTTTCTACAAACATCCTAAGGTATGTCACAACTCTGAAATATATGGTAAATGTGCATACCTAGATGGCTATGAGGATGATTGCAGAGATCTACATCCAAAAATATGCAAAAACCTAAAAGAAGGAAAAGGATGTAAGTTCGACAAAAAATGTAAATATATGCACCCTGTAGCCATGAAAATAATCAAATAAATAACCAATCAAGTAATAAAATCCAAAATAAGAAAGAAACAAATAAAGAGAGGAATGAAGAATATCAGGTAAAAGAAAAAAGCAAGCCATCAACGAGAGTATGCAGAGGTGTCAGCAAAAAATTTCAATGCATCAGCTCCAAGATTCTACTCAAGAGATAATAACTGTTTTTATTATGCAAGAGGATATTGCAGATATGGAGAAAATTGCAGATTCAGACACAAAATGAATAATTATGATGAAGGAAGATCAAATATTATGGAAAAGTTGGATTTTTTAATGCCAGAATTTCTGGAAATGAAAAAAAGAACAACATACCAGAACAGGAAAGAGACATGGGAAAATCCTTATTATTACCAATATCAAATGAAGGAGAAAACACGCAAACCATCATAGTGATGAATGCGCAGGGTTTAGTGACGAGTAACTCAAAAAGGAAAATAGAGTACTTAGAAGAACTAACCCAAATTGAAAGAAAATAGATATAATGAATAGAAGTGAAACCTGGTGATTCCCCAAGAGACTGGGAATGATGATCAAATAAAAGGGTTCCAAACTTATAGATCAGATAGAAAAAATAGGAATCAAGGGGGAACCGCAATATATGGGAAAGACAAAAAACAAGGAAAAATATATGAGAAATATAGTAACTCAGAATGTGAACAAATAGCGGTAGAATTTGAATCTGAAAAATTAATGAACATAGTAATATATAGACCTCCTAATACTAAAGAGTTTGACTTAATAATAGAAAAATTGGATGATATATGTAGAAATCACAAGGACTGGACTATTTTCCTATCTGGAGACTTCAACTTTCCTTTCGTAGACTGGAAAGAACGAATAGGAGATTGTGGATGTACTTATACATATAAAAAAGAGAGTAATAGTAGTGCAGAAGATAAGAGGCAATTCGAAAAGCTATTAGATATGCTACTAGAATACAACATTCAACAAATAAATCACCTGCCAACAAGAAAGGAAAATACTTTAGACCTAGTATTTGTGAACGAGATGAATTATGTTAAAGAAATAATTGTTTATAATGCGAGTAATTCAGACCATAATGTCATAGAATTAAGTCCATTCCAAAGCAAGTGAAAACAGAGATAAGCAAGAAATGAAAAAGTGGGAGGGATATGGAAAATACAAAAAACTTCTACAGTAAAAATATAAAATGGTCAGAAATTAATGAAGAATTAAACAAGATTGGGATAACATTTTCGTAAGTGATGACATAAAGGTAAATACGGAGATATTATATAAAATATTAGAGAAAATAGTGGATAAATATATACCGAAGAAGAAAAGTAAACATCAGTCATGCATACCAAGAGACAGAAGGATCTTGTTCCAGAAAATCAGAAAGTGGAAAAAAGGTCTTGCAAAAGAAAAAAATGCATGGAAAGTTATAGAACTAAAAAGTAAGATAGAATGCAGAAACAAAAGATTATACAATCAAAAGAAAATGAAAAACGGGTCTTGGAAGAAAAACCCTATTAAATATCAAGCAAAATCCCAAACTATTATACTCATATGCGAAGAAGATGAATAAAAGAAGAATAGAAATAGGCCCTCTAAGAATTGAAGGGAGATTAACGAATGAAAAAAAAAAAGGAAATTTGCAACATATTGGCAGAACGATATAAGAGAGAATTCACCCCTAGAATAGATAATGAAGATAATGATATAGAAGTAAGGGATGAAAATAGTGAATATTTAGCTGACATAGATATTAATGAAGCTGATATTGTGCAGGCTATTAATGAAATTAAAAATGGAGCTGCTGCAGGGCCTGATGGAGTGCCTGCTATTTGTTAAAGAAAGTAGTTCATTCTATCGCAAAGCCACTTGCAATACTATTAAGACAAAGTGTAGATACAGGCAAGATTTATGATGAGCACAAATTAGCATATATTTTACCCCTACTTTCAAAAGTGGATCAAGACTAGAGGCAAGTAATTATAGGCCTGTGAGTCTAACATCACATATTATGAAAGTGTATGAAAGGGTAATGAAGAAAAATATTATGAAACATTTAATAAAAAATAATTTGTTTAATAAAGGACAACATGGTTTCTTACCCAGAAAAAGTACACAAACCCAACTGTTAGTCCACCGTGAGAACATATTCAAAAATATGAAAAGCGGAAATGAAACAGATGTGGTTTATTTAGACTTTGCAAAAGCTTTTGACAAAGTAGACCATAATATATTAGCAAAGAAAATTAGAAAACACAATATCGTGGATAAAAGAATTTTTACACAACAGAAAACAGATAGTTATTGCAAACGACGAGAAATCGGATGAAGCCAAGGTAATATCCGGTGTGCCGCAAGGTACTGTGTTAGCTGCAATACTGTTTGTTATTATGATTGAAGACATAGACAGTAATGTTAAGGATTCGGTAGTGAGTAGTTTCGCAGATGACACAAGAATAAGTAGAGAAATTACTTGTGATGAAGATAGGAACGCTCTACAAAGAGACCTTAACAAAGTATATGATTGGGCAGAGGTAAATAGGATGGTATTTAACTCTGATAAATTTGAATCAATAAATTATGGAGACAGAGAAAGAAAGCTATATGCATATAGGGGACCTAATAATGAGACAATCACAAATAAGGAAGCAGTTAAAGACCTTGGTGTGATGATGAATAGGAACATGTTATGCAATGATCAAATAGCAATTCTGTTGGCAAAATGTAAAGCAAAAATGGGAATGTTGCTACGGCACTTCAAAACAAGAAATGCTGAACACATGATTATGCTTTATAAAACATATGTTCGTAGTCCACTTGAATATTGCAATATGATATGGTACCCACACTATCAAAAGGATATTGCACAAATAGAGAGTGTACAAAGGTCCTTTACAGCTAGAATAGAAGAAGTTAAAGACCTTGACTACTGGGAAAGACTACAATCCTTAAAATTATATAGTCTAGAAAGGAGAAGAGAACGCTACATGATAATTCAGGCATGGAAACAGATAGAAGGAATAGCAGAAAATATCATGGAACTAAAAATATCAGAAAGAGCAAGCAGAGGTAGATTAATAGTGCCCAAAACTATACCAGGAAAAATAAGGAAAGCACACAGGACATTAATCCACTACGCACCAGCATCGATAATGCAGCGTCTATTCAATGCGTTGCCAGCTCATCTGAGGAATATATCAGGAGTGAGCGTA
>NC_087217.1:22793049-22807071 GCF_015104395.2 Macrobrachium nipponense
TTTCCAGGATTCACAAAAACTCGTTAGACCGATATATCGGAAAGCAAGCATTCAACTTTTCAAAAAATTCCTTTTTTCATTCACAATCTAATATTCAGTCTATTTTTTTACGGGTGGATATGAATATTAAAATATGAAGATGAGGAAGAATATATTATGCCAAGAATTATTCGGCCGCTGTTACGGGGGCTCATTTGAAAACCAAACGAGAGTCTAAACTTCGTACTCACGACGCCACATGTAAACACACACAGAGAGAGAGAGAGAGAGAGAGAGAGAGAGAGAGAGAGAGAGAGAGAGAGAGAGAGAGAGAAGAAATCTTCCTCTTTCTTCCAAAATAATCGACATGTAATTCCATTTAATTCCGAGTCCATTGCACGAGTGTCACCCACGATAATTATATAAGTAATATCTGTAGACCTGGGACGTCATTCATGTCTCCCTTATTGCAAAGGACTCCACCAGAATGGTCGGGTTGTTCTGAATGTTGTGGTCGTTGGACAGCCGAGTTTAGGATCATCTGGTTCTTGTTCTTGTTCTTGTTCTTCTCCTCCTCCTTCTTCTTCCCCTTCTTCTTCTCCTCCTCTTCCTCCTCCTCTTCCTCCTCCTCCTCCTCCTCTCCCTCTTCTTCTTCTTCTCCTTCTTCTTCTTATTTTCCTCCTCCTCCTCCTCCTTCTTCTTCTTCCTCTTCTTCTTCTCCTCCTATTCTTCTTCTTCTTCTTCTTCTTCTTCTTCTTCTTCTTCTCTTCTTCTTCTTCTTCTTCTTCTTCTTCTTCTCCTCAATCTCCCAATTCTTCTTCTTCTTCTTCTTCTCCTTCTTCTTCTTCTTCGTCGTCTTCTCTCCTCCTCCTCCTTCTTCATCCTCTTCGTCTTCTTCCCCTCCTTCTTCTTCTTCTTCTCCTTTTTCTCCTCCTCCTCCTTCTTCTTCCTCTCTAGTAGCCATCTTGCTTGGTGAGACGTACCCGCGTGAAGTCAGATTAATCAACAGATATCACAAGTTTAACATACGACTAGAATTTGAGAAATATCTAGAAGTGTTCGTGAACTATCGGTGATAAGATTAGTGTGAAAATAGTAGGATAAAGCGTCTTCTAAGTTAGTTTATCAAGTGTAATACTATAAATCAGAACAAGATGGCAGTAAGTTCCAACTGTGGGAAGAGGCGTAATTTGGCGTGTTTAGCAGATTCTCAATACGATGAGGTAGCAGGAAGGGAACTGGCATTTCTCATCTATGAAATCAGCAACAGTCCTAACCAAAAAGATACAAAAGCATTCATAGATATATTAGAAGGATATAATCCTTCAAACTGGAACAAATCTAATGAAAACATCTTGAAAATAATTGAAGAAGTTCCAAATAAAATCCAAGTGGTCAAGAGACTCATAAAGAAAATATACATAAACCAACATATTCCGACAAAGAAAATGAATAAGGTGAATCTTGTGAATATCCTAATTGATGCATTAGGAAAAAGAATGCCAAAAGCATGCAAACTGTGTAAGGTTTGGTATAGCATAGTCAATCCACAAAACCTAATCAGAAAATGTGCTGCATGCAACATTCCGACCCATCCACAGTGTGCTGAGGTAATACAAGATTTGAGAAAAGATACAAGAATTTTTGTTCAACATGTCTATCATGGATAGACAATGTTATTAAATCAAGATTGAATGTACAAATAGTTGAGGATGAAGAAGAAGAGGAAGAGGAAGAAGAAGAAGAAAAAGAAGAAGAGGAAAACGGAAGAGAAGTAAACAAAAATGAAATGACAGAAAAAAAATAACAAAACAAAGAACAAGATAAAAGTATGGATGCAGAGATACTCATTGATACTACATATGAGGCAATAAAGCAGCATACCTACGAAGAAATAAATTACGATATGACAACAGAAAAGCAAATCCCGAAGAGGCTCTACCCAGATCTACACAATGACGGGAAAGAGGAAAAAATAGACAAGAAAGACAAAATCTGCAACCTTTTGAAAAGAGGGAATTGCAGATTTGGAGAAAGATGTTACTACAAACATCCTAAGATATGTCAAAACTATGAAATATATGGTAAATGTGCATACTTAGATGGATATGGGGATGATTGCAGAGATCTGCATCAAAAATATGTAAAAACCTAAAAGAAGGAAAAGGATGTAAGTTCGACAAAAAATGCAAATATATGCACCCTGTAGCCATGAATCATAATCAAATAAATAACCAACCAAGTAATAAAATCCAAAATAAGAAAGAAACAAATAAAGAGAGAAATCAAGAATATCAGGTAAAAGAGAAAAGCAAACCACCATGAGATTATGCAGAGGTGTCAGCAAAAAATTTCAAAGCATCAGCTCCGAATTCTACTCAAGAGATAATAACTGTATTTATTATGCAAGAGGATATTGCAGAAACGGAGAAAATTGCAGATTCAGACACAAAATGAATAATTATGATGAAGGAAGATCAAATATTATGGAAAAGTTGGATTTTTTAATGTCAGAATTTCTGGAAATGAAAAAAAGAACAACATACCAGAACAGGAAAGAGACATGGGAAAATCCTTATTACTACCATTATTAAATGAAGGAGAAAACACGCAAACCATCATAGTGATGAATGCGCAGGGTTTAGTTACGAGTAACTCAAAAAGAAAAATAGAGTACTTAGAAGAACTAACCCAAAATGAAAAGAAAATAGATATAATGAATATAGTGAAACCTGGTATTCCCAAGAGACTGGGAATGATGATCAAATAAAAGGGTTCCAAACTTATAGATCAGATAGAAAAATAGGAATCAAGGGGGAACCGCAATATATGGGAAAGACAAAAAACAAGGAAAAATATATGAGAAATATAGTAACTCAGAATGTGAACTAATAGCGGTAGAATTTGAATCTGAAAAATTGATGAACATAGTAATATATAGACCTCCTAATACTAAAGAGTTTGACTTAATAATTGAAAAAAAAATTGGATGATATATGTAGAAATCACAAGGACTGGACTATTCTCCTATCTGGTGACTTCACCTTTCCTTTCGTAGAATGGAAAGAACGAATAGGAGATTGTGGTTGTACTTATACATATAAAAAAGAGAGTAATAGTAGTGCAGAAGATAAGAGGCAATTTGAAAAGCTATTAGATATGCTACTAGAATACAACATTCAACAAATAAATCACCTGCCAACAAGAAAGGAAAATACTTTAGACCTAGTATTTGTGAACGAGATGAATTATGTTAAAGAAATAATAGTTTATAATGCGAGTATTTCAGACCATAATGTCATAGAATTAACAGTTCATCCAAAGCAAGTGAAAATAGAGATAAGCAAGAAATGAAAAAGTGGGAAGGATATGGAAAATACAACTTCTACAGTAAAAATATAAAATGGTCAGAAATTAATGAAGAATTAAACAAAGATTGGGATAACATTTTCGTAAGTGATGACATAAGGGTAAATACGGAGATATTATATAAAATATTGGAGAAAATAGTGGAAAAATATATACCGAAGAAGAAAAGTAAACATCATTCATGCATACCAAGAGACAGAAGGATCTTGTTCCAGAAAATCAGAAAGTGGAAAAAAGGTCTTGCAAAAGAAAAAAATGCATGGAAAGTTATAGAACTAAAAAGTAAGATAGAAAATGCAGAACAAAAGATTATACAATCAAAAGAAAATGAAAAACGGGACTTGGAAGAAAAAACCCTATTAAATATCAACGCCAAAAACCCCAAAAACTATTATACTCATATGCGAAGAAGATGAATAAAAGAAGAATAGAAATAGGCCCTCTGAGAATTGAAGGGCGATTAACGAATGAAAAAAAGGAAATTTGCAACATACTGGCAGAACGATATAAGAGAGAATTCACCCCTAGAATAGATAATGAAGATAATGATATAGAAGTAATGGGAAGAAAATAGTGAATATTTAGCTGACATAGAAATTAATGAAGCTGTATTGTGCAGGCAATTAATGAAATTAAAAATGGAGCTGCTGCAGGGCCGGATGGAGTCCCTGCTATTTTGTTAAAGAAAGTAGTTCATTCTATCGCAAAGCCACTTGCAATATTTATTAAGACAAAGTGTAGATACAGGCAAGATTTATGATGAGCACAAATTAGCATATATCACCCCTACTTTCAAAAGTGGATTCAAGACTAGAGGCAAGTAATTATTTAGGCCTGTGAGTCTAACATCACATATTATGAAAGTGTATGAAAGGGACTGAAGAAAAATATTATGAAACATTTAATAAAAAATAATTTGTTTAATATAGGACAACACGGTTTCGTACCCGGAAAAAGTACACAAACCCAACTGTTAGTCCACCGTGAGAACATATTCAAAAATATGAAAAGCGGAAATGAAACAGATGTGGTTTATCTAGACTTTGCAAAAGCTTTTGACAAAATAGACCATAATATATTAGCAAAGAAAATTAGAAAACACAATATCGTAGATAAAGTATGGAAGATGGTTAAAAGAATTTTTACACAACAGAAAACAGATAGTTATTGCAAACGATGAGAAATCGGATGAAACCAAGGTAATATCCGGTGTGCCACAAGGTACGGTGCTAGCTGCAATATTGTTTGTTATTATGATTGAAGACAGACAGTAATGTTAAGGATTCGGTAGTGAGTAGTTTCGCTGATGACACAAGAATAAGTAGAGAAATTACTTGTGATGAAGATAGGAACGCTCTACAAAGAGACCTTAACAAAGTATATGATTGGGCAGAGGTAAATAGGATGGTATTTAACTCTGATAAATTTGAATCAATAAATTATGGAGACAGAGAAGGAAAGCTATATGCATATAGGGGACCTAATAATGAGACAATCACAAATAAGGAAGCAGTTAAAGACCTTGGTGTGATGATGAATAGGAACATGTTATGCAATGATCAAATAGCAATTCTGTTGGCAAAATGTAAAGCAAAAATGGGAATGTTGTTACGGCACTTCAAAACAAGAAAGGTGAACACATGATTATGCTTTATAAAACATATGTTCGTAGTCCACTTGAATATTGCAATATGATATGGTACCCACACTATCAAAAAGGATATTGCACAAATAGAGAGTGTACAAAGGTCCTTTACAGCTAGAATAGAAGAAGTTAAGGACCTAGACTACTGGGAAAGACTACAATCCTTAAAATTATATAGTCTAGAAAGGAGAAGAGAACGCTACATGATAATTCAGGCATGGCAACAGATAGAAGGAATAACAGAAAATATCATGGAACTAAAAATATCAGAAAGAGCAAGCAGAGGTAGATTAATAGTGCCCAAAACTATACCAGGAAAAATAAGGAAAGCACACAGGACATTAATCCACTACGCACCAGCATCGATAATGCAGCGTCTATTCAATGCGTTGCCAGCTCATCTGAGGAATATATCAGGAGTGAGCGTAGATGTGTTTAAGAATAAGCTCGACAAATATCTAAACTGCATCCCAGACCATCCAAGATTGGAAGATGCAAAATATACCGGAAGATGTACTAGCAACTCTCTGGTAGACATTAGAGGCGCCTCACACTGAGGGACCTGGGGCAACCCGAACGAACTGTAAGGTCTGTAAGGTCTGTAAGGTTCTTCTCCTCCTATTCTTCTTCTTCTTCTTCTTCTTCTCCTCCTCCTCCTCCTCCACCTCCTCCTCCTTCTTCTTCTTCTTCTTCTTCTTCTTCTTCTTCTTCTCCTCCAATTCTTCTTCTTCTTCTTCTTCTTCTTCTTCTTCTTCTTTTTCTCCTCCTCCTCCTCCTCCTCCTCCTCCTTCTTCTTCTTATTCTTCTCCTCCTCCTCTTTCTTCTTCTTCTTCTTCCTCTGAGACTGAGGACATTTAGAGCCCCATCAGGAAGACTTCTTGAGAAAAGGTCTTGGCGTAGCCAGGATTTCAGTCTAGAAGTGGCAGGGTGGGTTGGGAGGGTCAGATGGTGGGGAAAGGGAAGGAATGTAAAATCCTGTCTTTACAAAGATTGTCATCATCATATCATATATGTAAATATGATGGTGTTCGCATAAGGAAATATTATACGAGCCCAATGTAGATTGTGCAGGTTCAGTTAGATTATTTGTTTTGTAAATTGTCATTAATAATTGATTTTTTGTCAAAAATTTAGCCGAAGAGCCAAGCATATCCTCTACCCGTCCTTTGATACCCGACTGAAAAAGACTTATAAATAAAAATTACCAATAAAAATAAAATATATTTTATTTTCGTAAAAGGGGCTTCTAAGACTGAATACTTTTATGGTTTATACTTTGTAATTCGGCCGTATTGAACAAACATCTACAGGATGACTAGACCGAGGAGATATAAAACGGAGCCACTAGCAGTGGGTCACAATGCGTCCTGAGACCCAACGGAGTGAATAATAATAAAATAATACGACCTTTCTAAACCAGCACTCATCTTTCTATGATTGTGTAAGTGCGCGTAGCTTAGTCGAGATTGGTTGAATATTGAAACTTCTGAAAACATCGAGATTAAAGAGAAGAAAAACTTCTAAAAGCAAATAGATTTCCAAGAAGGAATTAGTGTCCAGGTATCATTACACCACCGCCCCCACCCCGCCTAGGCTTTCAAGTTTACAGGTTTATTTCGTGCATTTTTTTTTCGAGATATTTGTGATTTTGTGATTGTCTTGTGATTATTCTTTTTGTCTATCTGTTCCTCTTTCTCTCAGTCATGAGTGAACATTTATTAGCACCCAAGACTTGGCTTTAAATGGTTTCTCTCTCTCTCTCTCTCTCTCTCTCTCTCTCTCTCTCTCTCTCTCTCTCTCTGTATATATATGTGTGTGTATGTATGTAATACATCTCTGTCTCTCTCTCTCGATGGACCTCTCCCACGGCTCTTTAACTTAGCTATCTATTGGCCCGGAAAAAAAAAAAAAACTGCCCAATCCCCTTTTTTTTCTAAGTTTCTTTTTGATAGGCCGTTGGAGGGATGGGGGTGGGGGGCGGCCGGTTGCAATCGGGGGAGACGGAAGAGGCACTTTTGCAGCTCCGAGGGGAAGAAATGGGACGCTGGAACGGAACGAGGGAAATCCAGTTCCGGACAGAGGGACGCCGAGGGGAAACGAAGGAATGAAAAAGTTCAAAAAGAGCTGAAAGTAGAAGTTAATGGAGAGTGAAACAAGAGGTGTGCGTATCGATGTCCTCTCTCTCTCTCTCTCTCTCTCTCTCTCTCTCTCTCTCTCTCAAGCGTATGCACAATAAAAGCCCAATGTGAGGGCGATAGGATCCATGTAATGAGTAACAATTCTACCTTATTAATATGTAAACTTTTCGCAGTGAACGTTTCTCTCCTCAGAGTTTACATATAAACGTCTAGAAATTTGGCTCAAATATTTAATCACTTATACTAAAGGAATTAATATTTTGAAATCTTGATCAATAGAAAACGAAGTTTTGTCACTTGCAACAATTTCATCAAAACATAAATAATTCCCCCTGAAGCGTTCGCCAAACATCCAGTCGGTTCTTGAAATATCCAGTTGACAAACAGGCAAGCACAAACGAATAAATAAACACTAGTTTAAACGTAATTGTTTCTTCAAAGGTAATTATTCAACCGGATGCACTGTCTATTCGAGGAATGAAATGAGCTAAATCTAACATCGTGAAATATAAAGTCTTTTCCTTCGAGACGATTTCGTCTGTCAACAAAGAAGCTCATTTGACAACCAAATGAGATCCCGAACTTCCTTATGACGTCACAAGCAAACAAAGACCTCCCCCTCCCTCCCCGCCTCCACCAAGAATAACATTCGCGTAATTGTATTTAATTTTAAAGCTGTTGCAAGGAACGGCATGTAATGCAATTATAAGCGATGCCTGCAGCCCCTGAGATGTAATTACTGCCTTGCATACTTAATTAGAGCCTCGCATACTGCAATGAACTTCAAAAGCGCCCGGAAACGCGCTTAATAATCGGGCACTGAAACACCGCAGTTTAAGCGTATTGCCGCTCTCTTTTGGGGGCGTTTTTCGATGCGATAAAACCCGGGAAAGGAGACTGAAACCAATAAGAAGCAGTTTGATGCTCCCGAAATGAAGCACTGAAAGCGGAAGGGGAAAAGAAGAGCGTCTTCTTACGAGGAGCCAAGAAAGTACGAGTGAAAGTTCTCCTTCAGTCAGTGGTTTCCCCCCCCCAAGGCGAGTTCATGATAGCGGCTTCACCCACCGCACTTTGAGATGCAAATGCAGAGCCTGACGAGGCTGGGAAGAGCAACGTGGGTATTAATTCACCTTTGGGGACACCGAGGAATGTCCCTGGATTCCCGGAGCCTTCTTGGACTTCCGGAGAGTGTTAATGTCCCGCTGAATAATTTTGGATGATGTTCTGGTTCCAAAAAATTGTTTTCAAATGAACCTCTCGTGTTATGGGGAACACCCAATGTCTACTTCTTAAGAAAATTATTGTAAGACAATGAAAGTGGCATTTGATTTGAGAGAGAGAGAGAGACTTTCTAACCCTTCAAAAGAAACGACTCAACGGAATTTAATCTTCTTAAGATCCCAGAATAAAAAAAAAATAAGTTAAAACATCATCTTATCATTCATTACCTTTCATCCTCACTGATCAAATCAGGACGTCGACTCCTGTTGAATCTGGTTAACGGACTCCCATAATCAATGCTACTCGTTAACCAATACGATTAACGAAAGGAGAGTAGAGACTTCGATTGTAGGAAAACAGATGACTAGAGTTCCTTGAAGGGAATATTGATTTTTCCATGTTTTTGTTTTCTTTGCGTAATTAATAATCTGATAAGAAGGGAAAAACAAAATATAAAACTATTATAGCTGAGAGATTATCTAGGTATATAATTATCATAGAATTTTTTTGGTGGCAAACTAAAGAAGTATTATGGTTTTCAATTCTGGTGGTCAAAGAGTTAGTGGATGTTCCGTACTGACTGATTATGTAACCGTCCCTCTTTCAGGAGGCGGTCAGTCTCTTGCCACAGGGACAAAACAGCCCATTTTAGTCTTTTTCCTCCTTAGTCTCATTCAATTCATACACGGGCTGGATGTCGATATTAAGTGAGTTATGTGCTTGCCTACTGATTCGGTAGTCGCGAATTCGATTCTCCGCTCTGCCAATGTGGAACCAAAGGAATGTAGAGGGTGTCCATAAAGTCCCAGTACCATTACAAGTATTTATTACTCAGAAACCATATAACAGAGAGTAATGCAGTTTTTTTGTAGAATGTTCTAAGTTTTCTCAAGTTTACATTCAGAGCACTTATTTCTACAAAAAAATGCATTACTCTATATTATCTGGTTTCTGAGCAACAAATACTTGTAATGGTACTGGGATTTTATGGCCATCCTGTATTTCTGGTGATTAGAAATTCGTTTCTCGATATAATGTGGTTCGGATCCCACAATAAGCTGTAGGTCCCGTTAATAAGTAAACCATTGTTTCCTAGCCAGGTATTAAATACCTAATCCTTCGGTCCAGCCCTAGGAGAGATGTTCATCATCCTCAGTGGTCTGGTTAAACTGAAGTGATACTAACAAATCAAGCTGCTATTCCCGTCAGAAGTCGAAAGACAGACTTCATAAAACCCCCTCCCCCCTGCCCATTCCGATCCCCTCCCCACTCCCCCTCCCACATCAGCTGACGAAGCATCTCCAACGATCTCCCCCTAAGTTTTCTGACGCTAAGTCCTTTGAAGCGGAGACGATACTCTGAAGTCCTCGGGAAGGACTCTGAAGCCACGGAGCCATTTTGCCTTTGCCGGATTAGTCAAAGCCGATATCGGAGACAGCCGAGTTATTTGCTGAATCCTATCATCCTTTGAGGAAGCGTACCCTGACCACTTACGTCATCCTCTCACAAGAGGATGACATTGATAACTGCGTCTACAAAAGGATTGCGTGAGGATGAGATACCAGGAGAGGATAAACGCTGATATCGTCATCTGGAAAAGGATTTACTATATAAGGAAGCTTAACATAATTGTACTAATCTCCCGTAGTTCGTTGCAAGTTCTAGAGAGACATCTTGGCGCTTGTTTGATGAGTCAATAGTTTCTTTTACCGTAATATGTACATTTTGTGAATGACAGTGACAACGATTCCACATTTTTTTCATTTTGAATGAAGGAATGGGTGAATGACTGAGTAACCACATCGAGCGTTTTAACTTGGTTACCTCGGGGAGATCGAATGGTCCTTATAGTCTCTCTTCCAAATCAACAACAAATTTCAATATCATCCATTATAAATATAAACGAAAGGGACTCAAACAAATAGCAACTAATTATTATATAAAACGAGTAAAAAATGCGCCGAAGAAACCGGTCGAGTTTTCTGTACAGCGTACAATGCTGTAGGAAACTCTCAGTCTGCCGTGGTGGCCTGTGTTGTTGCGCTGCCAGACGCAAAACCAAGGCTAACTTTAACCTTAAATAAGATAAAAACTACTAAGTCTTGGGGGCTGCAATTTGCCATGTTTGATGATTGGAGGGAGGATGATCAACATACTAATTTGCAGCCCTCTAGCATAGTTAGTTTTTAAGCTTTGAGGGCGGAGAGAAAAAGTGCGGATAGAAAAAACGCGGACGGACAGACAAAGCCATTTCAATAGGTTCCTTTTACAAACTGAAATGGAAAGGAAATTAAACAAATGACAACCAGTACTCAATTCTCTCTAGAAGCGTCGAATTCACGCCCCATGAAATCCAACGACCGAACGGGACTCATCCTGCGAGTTTTTTTCCGAGGTCCACCATTGCCCAGATGAGCGAAGAACAACACTCTTTTCCTCCACGGGAATCCTCGGAAGGGGCGTCTCCGGCTGTGACCCACTTTTAACGGAATAATCCTTCAATAGACCCTCTGCCCAGGCAATGAAACGCAGGACCCGGGTCTCTTTCGAATGTCGGGTCCTCCTACCTATTGTTGGGACGAGGGCCAGGAAAAGATGGCTGCCCTTGAGGGCATCAAATGTAAATTCACTTTTAGATTACGACTGCTCTCTCTCTCTCTCTCTCTCTCTCTCTCTCATGGCAGTCGTAAACCAGACGGACAGAAACCTGCTGGGAAAAGCTTAACGATCATTTTCTTTCGCTTTTAGTCACTTGATGACCTGGATTCCCTGCTATTTGGGACTTACTGCTTGCTCAGTGGCCCCCTGGAGGGCCCCACTCAGCGAGCATTGTTACTGCAGCCGGGAGGGACCTGATGGATGACAGGAAGATGTCCCAATGAAATCTCTAGGTATTATTAATATCATTATTATTATTAGTATTATTATTATCATTAAGTCTATACATTATGGGACACTTGGACACCCAGAGGCTCAAATTGTAGTAGGGGACTGTTATTACAACAACTGAGTTAATCATTAATATGAATATAAATATTTGTTATTTGCAACTGAACCTTCAACCCCATCACAAAAACAAAGCCTTTGGACTGGAGATGCAAATAGCAATCAAGTATCCACTTCCAGCCCGGGTATGAAGCAAATGAGAATGTTTTGCCCCTGTGGTAAGGTAAGGGAACGTCCGCTAGCTCTTTGGCCACAAGATTTGAAAACCATAGTACTTCTTTAGTTACCAACCATGAAAATTATATGATAATCATAAAAATAGTCACTCAGCTATAACAGTTTTTATATTTAATTTTTTCCTTTTCATCATAGTATTAATTACACATATTTACTTTTAGATCAATATATGTCACTGGGAAATAAAAAATGGAAAATCAATATTCCCTTAACGGAACTCTGCGTCATCTGTTTTCCTGCAATCGAAGTCTCTACTCTCCTTTCGTTAATCGTATTGGTTAACGAGTAGCGTTGATTAAGGGAGTCCGTTAACCAGATTTAACAGGAGTCGACGGCCTAATTTGATCAGTGAGGATAAAAGGTAATGAATGATAAGATGATGTTCTAACTTTTTTACTCTTTTTTTATTCTGGGATCTTAAAAAGATTGAATTCCGTTGAGACGTTTCTTTTGAAGGATTGGAAAGTCTCTCTCTCTCACTTTCTCTCTCTCAAATAAAACGCCTCTTTCATTTCCTTAGCATAATTTTTTTTAAGAAGTCGACATTGGCTTTTTCCTATAAAACACGAAAGGTTCATTTGAAAACATTTTTTGGAACCAAAACATCATCCAAAAATCTTCAGTGGGACACCAATACTCACCGGAAGTCCAAGAAGGCTCTGGGAATCCGGGGATATTCCCTGGTGTCCCCAAAGGTGAATTAATACCTACGTTGCTCTTCCCAACCTCGTCAGGCTCTGCATTTGCATCTAAAAGTGCGTCGGGTGAAGCCGCTATCATGAACTCGCCTTGGAGTGAAAAACCACTGACTGGAAGAGAACTTTCACTCGTACTTTCTCTTGTGTTTTCTTGGCTCCTCGTAAGAAGACGCTCTTCACTTCCCCATTTCGCTTTCAGTGCTTCATTTCGGGAGCATCATACTGCTTTTTATTTGTTTCAGTCTCCTTTCCCGGGTTTTATCGCATCGAAAAACGCCCCCAAAAGAGGCAGCAATACGCTTAAACTGCGGTGTTTCAGTGCCCGATATTAAGCGCGTTCCCGGGCGCTTTTGAAGTTCATTGCAGTATGCGAGGCTCTAATTAAGTATGCAAGGCAGTAATTACATCTCAGGGGCCGCAGGCATCGCTTATAATTGCATTACATGCCGTTCCTTGCAACAGCTTTAAAATTAAATACAATTACGCGAATGTTATTCCTGGTGGGGTAGGGGAGAGAGGGGGAGATCATTGTTTACGTGTGACGTCATAAGGAAGTTCGGGATCTCATTTGGTTGTCAAATGAGCTTCTTTGTTGACAGACGAAATCGTCTCGAAGGAAAATAGTTTATATTTCACGATGTTAGATTTAGCTCATTTCAGTCGACGAACAGACAATGAATCCGGTTGAATAATTACCTTTGAAGAGACAATTACATTTAAGCTAGTTTTTGTTTATTCGTTTGTGCTTGCGTGTGTTTGTTAACTGGGTATTTCAAGAACCGATTGGACGTTTTTGGTGAAAGCTTCAGTGGGAATTAATTAGGGTTCGATGATATTATTGCCAGTGAGAAAACTTCGTTTTCTATTGATTAAGACTTCAAAATATTAATTTCTTGATTTCAAGTGAATTATCATTTGAGCCAAATTTCTTGAGGAGAAACGTTCACTGCGAACCGTTTGCATATTAATAAAGTTGAAACGTATCCTAATTATATGGATCCTATTGCCCTCACAATGGGCTTTTATTGTGCATACGCTTGAGAGAGAGAGAGAGAGAGAGAGAGAACTTTTTCATTCCTTCGTTTCCCCTCGGCGTCCCTCAGTCCGGAACTGGATTTCTCGTGCCGTTCCAGCGTCCCATTTCTTCCCCTCGGAGCTGCAAAATTGCCTCTTACCATCTCCCCCGATTGCAACAACCCCCCCCCCCCACCTCAACGTCCCATCAAAAAGAAACTAAAAAAAAAAGGAGTAGGCCAGTTTTTTTTACCCGGACCAATAGATAGCCAAGTTAATATGCCGTGGGAGAGGTCGCCACCGAGAGGTCCATCGAGAGAGAGAGAGATATATACATACATACATACATACATACACACACACACACGTATATATATATATATATATATATACAGAGAGAGAGAGAGAGAGAGAGAGGAGGGTGAGAGAGAGAGAGAGAGAGAGAGAGAGACCATTTAAAGCCAAGTCTGGGTGCTAATGGATGTCCATTCATGGCTGAGAGAAAGAGGAACAGATGGACAAGCAAAATAATCACAAGACGATCACAAATATCTCGAAGAAAAAAAATAGATGCATCAAAATGAACCTGGAAAATTAAAAGCCTAGACGGGGTGGGGGGTGGGGTGGGGGTGGGGGGGGGGGTGGGGGTAATGATTCCAGGGCTCTAATTCCCTCCTGGAAAACCTATTTGTTTTTAGAAGCTTTTCTTCTGTTTCACCTCGATGTTTTCAGAGGTTTCAATATTCAACCAATCTCGGCTAAGCTACGCGCACTA
>NC_087217.1:22807571-22832143 GCF_015104395.2 Macrobrachium nipponense
TCGTGAACTGTCGTGATAAGATTAGTGTGAAAATAGTAGGATAAAGCGTCTACTAAGGTTAGTTTATCAAGTGAAATACTATAAATCGATCAAGATGGCAGTAAGTTCCAACTGTGGTAAGAAATGGCGAAATTTAGCGTGTTTAGCAGATTCGCAATACGATGAGGTAGCAGAAAGGGAGCTGGCATTTCTCATCTATGAGATCAACAACAGCCATAACCAAAAATATACAAAAGCATTCATAGATATATTAGAAGGATATGATCCTTCAAACTGGAAGAAATCAACAGATAACATCTTGAAAATAATTGAAGAAGATCCAAATAAAATCCAAGTGGTCAAGAGACTCATAAAGAAAATATACATAAATAACATATTCCGACAAAGAAAATTAATAAGGTGAACATTGAATATCCAATATCCTAATTGATGCAATAGGAAAAAGAATGCCAAAAGCATGCAAACTGTGTAAGGTGTGGTATAGCATAGTTAATCCACAAAAACCTGATCAGAAAATGTACTGCATGCAACATTCCGATGCATCCGCAATGCGCTGAAGTAATGCAAGATATGAGAAAAGATATCTACCAGAATATTTTGCTCAACATGTCTATCATGGATAGACAATGTTATTAAATCAAGACTGAATGTACAATAGTTGAGGGATGAAGAAGAAGAGGAAGAGGATGAAGAAGAAGAGGAACGGAAAGAGATGTAAACAAAACTGAAATGACAAAAAAAAATAAGGAAAACAAAGAACAAGATAAAAGTATGGATACAGATACTCATTGATACGACATATGAGGCAATCAAGCAGCATTACATATGAAGAAATAAATTACGACATGACAACACAAAAGAAAATCCCATAGAGGCTCTACCCAGATCTGAACAATGATGGGAAAGAGGAAAAAATAGACAAGAAAAACAAATTCTGCAACCTATTGAAAGAGGGAATTGCAGATTCGGAGAAAGATGTTACTACAAACATCCTAAGGTATGTCACAACTATGAAATATATGGTAAATGTGCATACCTAGACGGCTATTAGGATGATTGCAGAGATCTACATCCAAAATATGCAAAAACCTAAAAGAAGGAAAGGATGTAAGTTCGACAAAATCAAATAAATTATCAATCAATAATAAAATCCAAAATAAGAAAGAAATAAATAAAGAGAGGAACAAAGAATATCAGGTGAAAGAAAAAAACGAAGCCATCACCGCGATATGGTGTGTCAGCAAAATATTTCCAACCATCAGCTCCAAGATACAACTCAAAGAGATAAGAACTGTATTTATGATGCAAGAGGATATTGCAGATATGGAGTAAATTGCAGATTCAGACACAAAATGAATAATTATGATGAAGGAAGATCAAATATTATGGAAAAGTTGGATTTTTTAATGTCAGAATTTCTGGAAATGAAGAAAAGAACAACATACCAGAACAGGAAAAAGACATGGGAAAATTCTTTTTATTACCCATATTAAATGAAGGAGAAAACACGCAAACTATCATAGTGATGTTCGAGCGCAGGTTTAGTTACGAGTAACTCAAAAAGAAAAATAGAGTACTTAGAAGAACTAACCCAAATTGAAATGAAAATAGATATAATGAATATAAGTGAAACCTGGTATTCCCAAGAGACTGGGAATGATGATCAAATAAAAGGGTTCCAAACTTATAGATCAGATAGAAAAAATAGGAATCAAGGAGGAACTGCAATATATGGGAAAGACAAAAAACAAGGAAAAATATAAGAGAAAATATAGTACTCCAGAATGTGAACTAATACGGTAGAATTTGAATCTGAAAAAATTAATAAGCATAGTAATATATAGACCCCCTAATACTAAAGAGTTTGACCATAATAGAAAAATTGGATGATATATGTAGAAATCACAAGGACTGGACTATTCTCCTATCTGGAGACTTTAACTTTCCTTTCGTAGACTGGAAAGAACAAATAGGAGATTGCAGTTGTATTTATACATATAAAGAGAGAGTAATAGTAGTGCAGAAGATAAGAGGCAATTCGAAAAAAGCTATTAGATATGCTACTAGAATACAACATTCAACAAATAAATCACCTGCCAACAAGAAAGGAAAATACTTTAGACCTAGTATTTGTGAACGAGGTGAATTATGTTAAAGAAATAATAGTTTTATAATGCGAGCATTTCAGACCATAGTGTCATAGAATTAACAGTCCATTCCAAAGCAAGTGAAAACAGAGATAAGCAAGAAATGAAAAAGTGGGAAGGATATGGAAAATACAACTTCTACAGTAAAAATATAAATGGTCAGATATAAATGAAGAATTAAACAAAGATTGGGACAACATTTTCGTAAGTGATGACATAAGGGTAAATACGGAGTATTATATAAAATATTAGAGAAAATAGTGGATAAATATATACCGAAGAAAAAAAGAAAAACATCAGTCATGCATACCAAGAGACAGAAGGGTCTTGCTTCAGAAAATCAGAAAGTGGAAAAAAAGGTCTTGTAAAAGAAAAAAATGCATGTTGAAAAGTTATAGAACTAAAAAAGTAAGATAGAAAATGCAGACAAAGATTATACAATCAAAAGAAAATGAAAAACTGGACTTGTAAGAAAAAACCCTAGTAAAAATTAAGCAAAACCCCAAACTATTATCCTCGTACGCAAAAAAGATGTAATAAAAGAAGAATAGAAAATAGGCCCTCTAAGAATTGAAGGGAGATTAACTAATGAAAAAAAGGAAATATGCAACATATTGGCAGAAACGATATAAGAGAGAATTCACCCCTAGAATTGATAATGAAGATAATGATATAGAAGTAAGGGACAAAATAGTGAATATTTAGCTGACATAGATATTAATTAATCTGATATTGTACAGGCTATTAAGAAAATAAAAAATGGGGGCTGCTGCAGGTCCTGATGGTGTCCCTGCTATTTTGTTAAAGAAAAGTAGTTCATTCTATCGCAAATCCACTTGCAATATTATTAAGACTAAGGGTAGATACAGGCAAATTTATGATGAGCACAAATTAGCATATATTACCCTTACTTTCAAAAGTGGATCAAGACTAGAGGCAAGTAATTATAGGCCTGTGAGTCTAACATCGCATATTATGAAAGTGTATGAAAGGGTAATGAAGAAAAATATTATGAAACATTTAATAAAAAATAATTGTTTAATATAGGACAACACGGTTTCGTACCCGGAAAAAGTACACAAACCCAACTGTTAGTCCACCGTGAGAACATATGCACAAAAATATGAAAAGCGGAAATGAAACAGTTGCGGTTTATCTAGACTTTGCAAAAGCTTTTGACAAGGTGGACCATAATATATTAGCAAAGAAAATCAGAAAACATAATATAGTGGATAAAGTAGGAAGATGGTTAAAAGAATTTTTGCACAACAGAAAACAGATAGTTATTGCAAACGATGAGAAATCGGATGAAGCTAAGGTAATATCCGGTTGTGGTCACAAGTATGGTGTTAGCTGCATTACTGTTTGTTATTATGATTGAAGAATAGACAGTAATGTTAATGACTCGTAGTGAGTAGTTTTCGCCGATGACACAAGAATAAGTAGAGAAATTACTTGTGGTGAAGATAGGAACGCGCTACAAAGAGGCCTTAACAAAGTATATAATTGGGCAGAGGTAAATAGGATGGTATTTAACTTGATAAATTTGTATCAATAAATTATGGAGACAGAGAAGGAAAGCTATATGCATATAGGGGACCTAATAATGAGACAATCACAAATAAGGGAGCAATTAAAGACCTTGCATGTTATGCAATGATCAATAGCAATTCTATTGGGAAAAAATGTAAACAAAACAAAATGGGAATGTTGTTACGGCACTTCAAAACAAAAAAGAAAACTGAACACATGATTATGCTTTATAAAACATATGTTTGTAGTCCACTTGAATATTGCAATATGATATGGTACCCACACTATCAAAAGGATATTGCACAAATAGAGAATGTACAAAGGTCCTTTACAGCTAAAATAGAAGAAGTTAAGGACCTTGACTACTGGAAAGACTACAATCCTTAAAATTATATAGTCTAGAAAGGAGAGGAGAACGCTACATGATAATTTAGGCATGGAAACAGATAGAAGGAATAGCCAGAAAACATCATGGAGCTAAAAAATATCAGAAAGAGAAAGCAGGTAGAGAAAATAGTGCCCAAAACTATACCAGGAAAAAATAAGGAAAGCACACAGAACATTAATCCACTACGCACCAGCATCGATAATGCAGCATCTATTCAATGCGTCGCCAGCTCATCTGAGGAATATATCAGGAGTGAGCGTAGATGTGTTTAAGAATAAGCTCGACAAAATATCTAAGCTGCATCCCAAACCATCCAAGATTGGAAGATGCAAAATATTACCGGAAAGATGTACTAGCAACTCTCTGGTAGACATTAGAGGTGCCTCACACTGAGGGACCCACCCACCGGGCAACCCGAACAAGATGTAAAGTCTGTAAGGTAAGGTAAGGTCTCTCTCTCTCTCTCCTCGCAAGCGTATGCACAATAAAAGCCCAATGTGAGGGCGATAGGATCCATGTAATGGCGAAACATTTCAGCCTTATTAATTTCCAAACGTTACGTAGTGAACGTTTCTCTACTCAGAGTTTACATATAAACGTCAAGAAATTTGGCTCAAATGATAATTCTCTTGAATTCAAGCAATTAATATTTTGAAGTCTTTATCAATAGAAAACGAATTTTTCTCACTGGCAATAATATCATCAAACCATAATTAATTCTCACTGAAGCATTCACCAAAAACGGCTGATCTGTTCTAGAGATATCCAGTTAACAAACACTCCAGCACAAACGAATAAACAAACACTAGCTTAAACGTAATTGCCTCTTCAAAGGTAAATATTCAACCGGAGTCACTGTCTGTCTATTCGTCGACTGAAAAAAGCTAAATCTAACATCGTGAAATATAAATTCTTTTCCTTCCAGACGATTTCGTCTGTCAACAAAGAAGCTCATTTGACAATCAAATGAGATCCCGAACTTCCTTATGACGTCACACATACACAAAGACCTGACCCTCCCTTACCGACCCCACCAGGAATAACATTCGCGTAATTCTATTTAATGTTAAAGCTGTTGCAAGGAACGGCATGTAATGCAATTATAAGCGATGCCTGCAGCCCCTGAGATGTAATTACTGCCTTGCATACTTAATTAGAGCCTCGCATACTGCAATGAACTTCAAAAGCGCCTGGGAACGAGCTTAATATTCGGGCACTGAAACACCGCAGTTTAAGCGTATTGCTGCCTTTTTTGGGGGCGTTTTTCGATGCGATAAAGCCCGGGAAAGGAGACTAAAACAAATAAGAAGCAGTTTGATGCTCCCGAAATGAAGCACTTAAAGCGGAAGGGGAAATGAAGAGCGTCTTCTTACGAGGAGCCAAGAAAATACGAGTGAAAGTTCTCCTTCAGTCAGTGGTTTTTCCCCCCCAAGGTGAGTTCATGATAGCGGTTTCACCCACCGCACTTTGAGATGCAAATGCAGAGCCTGACGAGGCTGGGAAGAGCAACGTGGGTATTAATTCACTTTTGGGGACACCGAGGAATGTCCCTGGATTCCCGGAGCCTTCTCGGCCTTTCGGTACGTGAGTGTTGGTGTCCCACTGAAGATTTTTGGATGATGTTTTGGTTCCAAAAAATGTTTTCAAATGAACCTTTCGTGTTTTATGGGGAAAAGCCAATGTCTACTTCTTAAAAAAAGATTATGCTAAGGAAATTAAAGGGGTATTTGATGAGAGAGAGAGAGAGAGAGAGAGAGAGAGAGAGTCATGCTAAGCTTATCAGCTAAGGGAATGCTAGGGGAATTTGAGGGCGAGAGAAAAAAAAAGAAAGGTTATGCTAGGTGAATGAAAGGCACACCTGAGAGAGAGAGAGAGAGAGAGAGAGAGAGAGAGAGAGAGAGAGAGAGAGAGAGAGAGAGAGAGACTTTCCAATCCTTCAAAAGAAACGACTCAACGGAATTCAATCTTCTTAAGATCCCAGAATAAAAAGAAAAAAGTTAAAACATCATCTTATCATTCATTACCTTTCATCCTCACTGATCAAATCAGGACGTCGACTCCTGTTGAATCTGGTTAACGGACTCCGTTAATCAATGCCACTCATTAACCAATACGATTAACGAAAGGAGAGTAGAGACTTGGATTGTAGGAAAACAGATGACGTAGAGTTCCGTGAAGGGAACATTGATTAATCCATGAGTTTGTTTTCTTTGTGGCATATATTGATCTAAAATAAATATGCGTAATTAATAATCTGATAAGAAGGGAAAAACAAAATATAAAAACTGTTATAGCTGAGAGATTATCTATAGAATTATCATAGTTACTGGATGTTCCATACTGACTGATTATGTAACCGCACCTCTTTCAGGAGGCGGTCAGTCTCTTGCCACAGGGACAAAACAGCCCATTTTAGCCTTTTTCCTCCTTAGTCTCACTCAATTCATACCCGGGCTAGATGTCGATATTAAATGAGTTATGTGCATGCCTACCGATTCGGTAGTCGCGAATTCGATTCTCCGCTCTGCCAATGTGGAACCAAAGGAAGTACAGGGTGTCCATAAAGTCCCAGTACCATTACACGTATTTATTGCTCAGAAACCATATAACAGAGAGTAATGCAGTTTTTTGTAGAATGTTCTACGTTTCCTCAAGTTTACATTCAAAGCACTTCATTCTACAAAAAACTGCATTACTCTATATTATATGGTTTCTGAGCAATAAATACTTGTAATGGTACTGGGACTTTATGGCCACCCTGTGTTTCTGGTGATTAGAAATTCGTTTCTCGAAATAATGTGGTTCGGATCCCAGAATAAGCTGTAGGTCCCGTTAATAAGTAAACCATTGGTTCCTAGCCAGGTATTAAATACCTAATCCTTCGGGCCAGCCCCAGGAGAGCTGTTCATCATCTCAGTGGTCTGGTTAAACTGAAGTGATACTTAACTCAAGCTGCTATTCCCGTCAGAAGTCGAAAGACAGACTTCATAAAACCCCCTCCCCCCTGCCCATTCCGATCCCCTCCCCACTCCCCCTCCCACATCAGCTGACGAAGCATCTCCAACGATCTCCACCTAAGTTTTCTGACGCTAAGTCCTTTGAAGCGGAGACGATACTCTGAAGTCCTCGGGAAGGACTCTGAAGCCACGGAGCCATTTTGCCTTTGCCGGATTAGTCAAAGCCGATATCGGAGACAGCCGAGTTATTTGCTGAATCCTATCATCCTTTGAGGAAGCGTACCCTGACCACTTACGTCATCCTCTCACAAGAGGATGACATTGATAACTGCGTCTGCAAAGGATTGCGTGAGGATGAGATACCAGGAGAGGATAAACGCTGATATCGTCATCTGGAAAAGGATTTACTATATCAGGAAGCTTAGCATAATCGTACTAATCTCCCGTAGTTCGTTGCAAGTTCTAGAGAGACATTTTGGCGCTTGTTTGATGAGTCAATAGTTTCTTTTACCCTAATGTGTACATTTTGTGAATGACAGTGACAACGATTCCACATTTTTTCATTTGAATGAAGGAATGGGTGAGAATGACTGAGTAACCACATCGAGCGTTGGTTACCTCGGGGAGATCGAATGGTCATTATATTCTCTCTTCCAAATCATCAACAATTTCAATATCATCCATTCATTATAAATATAAACAAAAGGGACTCAAACAAATAGCAACTAATTATTATATAAAACGAGTAAAAAATGCGCCGAAGAAACCGGTCGAGTTTTCTGTACAGCGTACAATGCTGTAGGAAACTCTCAGTCTGCCGTGGTGGCCTGTGTTGTTGCGCTGCCAGACGCAAAACCAAGGCTAACTTTAACCTTAAATAAGATAAAAACTACTAAGTCTTGGGGGCTGCAATTTGCCATGTTTGATGATTGGAGGGAGGATGATCAACATACTAATTTGCAGCCCTCTAGCATAGTTAGTTTTTAAGCTTTGAGGGCGGAGAGAAAAAGTGCGGATAGAAAAAACGCGGACGGACAGACAAAGCCATTTCAATAGGTTCCTTTTACAAACTGAAATGGAAAGGAAATTAAACAAATGACAACCAGTACTCAATTCTCTCTAGAAGCGTCGAATTCACGCCCCATGAAATCCAACGACCCGAACGGGACCTCATCTGCCTGATTTCCGAGGTCCACCCATTGATGAGCGAAGAACAACACTCTTTTCCTCCACGGGAATCCTCGGAAGGGGCGTCTCCGGCTGTAACCCACTTTTAACGGAATAATCCTTCAATAGACCCTCTGCCCAGGCAATGAAACGCAAGACCCGGGTCTCTTTCGAATTTCGGGTCTCCTCCTATTGTTGGGACGAGGGGCAGGAAACGATGGCTGCCCTCCTACCCCGAGTGCAGTTTAGTCGCTCATAAACGTTATGTTTCGGAGCCATGGCTCCGCCGAGGCTTTCCCTTAGCATGTGAGGCCATCAAATGTAAATTCACTTTTAGATTACGATGCTCTCTCCCTCTCTCTCTCTCTCTCTCTCTCATGGCAGTCGTAAACCAGACGGACAGAAACCTGCTGGGAAAAGCTTAACGATCATTTTCTTTCGCTTTTAGTCACTTGATGACCTGGATTCCCTGCTATTTGGGACTTACTGCTTGCTCAGTGGCCCCCTGGAGGGCCCCACTCAGCGAGCATTGTTACTGCAGCCGGGAGGAACTTGATGGATGACAGGGAGATGTCCCAATGAAATCTCTAGGTATTAGTATTATCATTATTTTTATTAGTATTATTATTATCATTAACTCTATACATTATGGGACACTTGGACACCCAGAGGTTCAAATTGTAGTACGGGACTGTTATTACAACAACTGAATTAATCATTAATATGAATATAAATATTTGTTATTTGCAACCGAACCCTCAACCCCATCACCAAAACAAAGCCTTTGGACTGGAGATGCAAATAGCAATCAAATATCCACTTCCAGCCCGGGTATGAAGCAATGAGAATGTTTTGCCCCTGTGGTAAGGTAAGGGAACGTCCGCTAACTCTTTGGCCACCAGATTTGAAAACCATAGTACTTCTTTAGTTACCAACTATGAAAATCATATGATAATCATAAAAATAGTCACTCAGCTATAACAGTTTTTATATTTAATTTTTCCCTTTTCATCATAGTATTTATTACGCATATTTACTTTTAGATCAATATATGTCACTGGGAAACAAAAAATGGAAAATCAATATTCCCTTCACGGAACTCTGCGTCATCTGTTTTCCTGCAATCGAAGTCTCTACTCTCCTTTCGTTAATCGTATTGGTTAACGAGTAGCGTTGATTAAGGGAGTCCGTTAACCCGATTCAACAGGAGTCGACGTCCTGATTTGATCAGTGAGGATAAAAGGTAATGAATGATAAGATGATGTTCTAACTTATTTATTCTTTTTTATTCTGGGATATTAAAAAGATTGATTTCCGTTGAGACGCTTCTTTTGAAGGATCGGAAAGTCTCTCTCTCTCTCTCTCTCTCTCTCTCTCTCTCTCTCTCTCTCTCTCTCTCTCTCTCTCTCTCTCTCAAATAAAACGCCTCTTTCATTTCCTTAGCATAATTTTTTTAAGAAGTCGACATTGGCTTTTTCCCATAAAACACGAAAGGTTCATTTGAAAACATTTTTTGGAACCAAAAATCTTCAATGGGACACCAACACTCACCGGAAGTCCAAGAAGGCTCTGGGAATCCAGGGGATATTCCCTGGTGTCCCCAAAGGTGAATTAATACCCACGTTGCTCTTCCCAGCCTCGTCAGGCTCTGCATTTGCATCTCAAAGTGCGTCGGGTAAAGCCACTATCATGAACTCGCCTTGGAGTGAAAAACCACTGACTTGAAGGAGAACTGCACTCGTACTTTCTGGCTCCTCGTAAGAAGACGCTCTTCATTTCCCCTTCCGCTTTCAGTGCTTCATTTCGGGAGCATCAAACTGCTTCTTATTGCTTTCACTTCCATTTCCTGGGTTTTATCGCATCGAAAAACGCCCCCAAAAGAGGCAGCAATACGCTTAAACTGCGGTGTTTCAGTGCCCGAATATTAAGCGCGTCCCCGGGCGCTTTTGAAGTTCATTGCAGTATGCGAGGCTCTAATTAAGTATGCAAGGCAGTAATTACATCTCAGGGGCTGCAAGCATCGCTTATAATTGCATTAAATGCCGTTCCTTGCAACGGCTTTAAAATTAAATACAATTACGCGAATGTTATTCCTGGTGGGGGCCGGGAGGGAGGGTCAGGTCTTTGTTTACGTGTGACGTCATAAGGAAGTTTGGGATCTCATTTGGTTGTCAAATGAGCTTCTTTGTTAACAGACGAAATCGTCTCGAAGGAAAAGACTTTATATTTCACGATGTTAGATTTAGCTCATTTCAGTCGACGAACAGACAATGAATACGGTTGAATATTTACCTTTGAAGAGACAATTACGTTTAAGCTAGTTTTTGTTTATTCGTTTGTGGTTGCGTGTTTGTTAACTGGGTATTTCAAGAACCGATTGGACGTTTTTGGTGAAAGCTTCAGTGGGAATTAATTAGGGTTCGATGATATTATTGCCAGTGAGAAAAATTCATTTTCTATTGAACAAGACTTCAAGATATTAATTTCTTGATTTCAAGTGAATTATCATTTGAGCCAAATTTCTTGACGTTTATATGTAAATACTGAGGAGAGAAACGTTCACTACGAACCGTTTGCATATTAATAAAGTTGAAACGTATCCTAATTACATGGATCCTATCGCCCTCACAATGGGCTTTTATTGTGCATACGCTTGAGAGAGAGAGAGAGAGAGAGAGAGAGAGAGAGAGAGAGAGAGAGGCATCGATATGCACACTTCTTTTTTCACTCTCCATTAACTTCTACTTTCAGCTCTTTTTGAACTTTTTCATTCCTTCGTTTCCCCTCGGCGTCCCTCTGTCCGGAACTGGATTTCCCTCGTTCCGTTCCAGCGTCCCATTTCTTCCCCTCGGAGCTGCAAAAGTGCCCCGATTGCCAACCCCCCCCCCCTCCAACGTCCCATCAAAAAGAAACTTAAAAAAAAAGGAGTAGGCCAGTTTTTTTTCCCCAGATCAATAGATAGCTAAGTTAATTTGCCGTGTGAGAGGTCCATCAAGAGAGAGAGAGAGAGAGAGAGAGAGAGAGAGAGAGAGAGAGAGAGAGAGAGATGTATATACATACATACACACACGTATATGCTTTTAGAAACTTTTCTTTTGTTTAATCTCGATGTTTTCAGAAGTTTCAATATTCAACCAATCTCGACTAAGCTACGCGCACTTACACAATCATAGAAACATGAGTGCTGGTTTAGGAAGGTCGTATTATTTCATTATTATTCACTCCGTTGGGTCTCAGGACGCATTGTGACCCACTGCTAGTGGCTCTGTTTTATATCTCCTCGGTCTAGTCAAATTACAAAGTATAAACCATAAAGGTATTCAGTTTTAGAAGCTCCTTTTACGATAAAAAAATATATTTTCTATTGGTAATTTTCATTGTAAGTCTTTTTCCAGTCGGGTATCAAAGGACGGGTAGAGGGTATACTTTCCTCCTCGGCTTAATTTTTGACCAAAAAATCAATTATTAATGAAAATTTACAAAAAAAATAATCTAACTGAACCTATACAATCTACAGTGGGCTCGTATAATATTTTCTTATGCGAACACCATCACAAAAAACGCCTCGAAGAAGAAGAAGAAGGAGAGGAAGAAGGAGGAGGAAAAGACGAAGAAGAAGAAGAAGGAGGAGAAGAAGAGAAAGAAGAGGGAGAAGAAGAAGAAGACGGAGGAGGAGGAGAAGAAGAAAAAGACGAAGAAGAGGGAGGAGGAGGAGGAGGAGGAGGAGAAGAAGAAGAGGAGGAGGAAGAAGAACAAGGAGGAGAAGAAGAGGAAGAAGAAGGAGGAGAAGAAAAAGAGGAAGGAGAAGAAGAAGATGAGGAGGAGGAAGAAGAAGAAGAAGGAGGAGAAGAGAAGAAGAAGAAGAAGGAGGAGGAGGAGGAGGAGGAGGAGGAGGAGAAGAAGAGGAAGGAGGAGAAGTAGAAGAAGAAAGAGGAGGAGAAGAAAAAGAAGAAGAGGAGGAGGAAGAAGAAGAAGGAGGAGGAGGAGGACAAGAAGAGGAAGAAGAAAAAGAAGAAGGAGGATAAGAAGAAGGAGAAGAAGAAGAAGGAGGAGAAGTAGAAGAAGAAGAAGAAAGAGGACAAGAAGAAGAAGAGGAGGAGGAGGAAGAAGAAGAAGGAGGAGGAGGACCTTACCTTACCTTACAGACCTTACCATCTTGTTCGGGTTGCCCCAGGTCCCTCAGTGTGAGGCACCTCTAGTGTCCTACCAGAGAGTTGCTAGTACATCTTCCGGTATATTTTGCATCTTCCAATCTTGATGGTCTGGGATGCAGTTTAGATATTTGTCGAGCTTATTCTTAAACACATCTACGCTCACACCTGATATATTCCTCAGATGAGCTGGCAACGCATTGAATAGACGCTGCATTATCGATGCTGGTGCGTAGTGGATTAATGTCCTGTGTGCTTTCCTTATTTTTCCTGGTATAGTTTTGGGCACTATTAATCTACCTCTGCTTGCTCTTTCTGATATTTTTAGTTCCATGATATTTCTGCTATTCCTTCTATCTGTTTCCATGCCTGAATTATCATGTAGCGTTCTCCTTCTCCTTTCTAGACTATATAATTTTAAAGAATTGTAGTCTTTCCCAGTAGTCTAGGTCCTTAAACTTCTTCTATTCTAGCTGTAAATGACCTTTGTACACTCTCTATTTGTGCAATATCCTTTTGATAGTGTGGGTACCATATCATATTGCAATATTCAAGTGGATACGAACATATGTTTTATACAGCATAATCATGTGTTCAGCTTTTCTTGTTTTGAAGTGCCGTAACAACATTCCCATTTTTGCTTTACATTTTGCCAACAGAGTTGCTATTTGATCATTGCATAACATGTTCCTATTCATCATCACACCAAGGTCTTTAACTGCTTCCTTATTTGTGATGGTCTCATTATTAGGTCCCTTATATGCATATAGCTTTCTTTCTCTGCTCCATAATTTATTGATTCAAATTTATCAGAGTTAAATACCATCCTATTTACCTCTGCCCAATCATATACTTTGTTAAGGTCTCTTTGTAGAGCGTTCCTATCTTCATCACAAGTAATTTCTCTACTTATTCTTGTGTCATCTGCGAAACTACTCACTACCGAATCTTTAACATTATTGTCTATGTCTTCAATCATAATAACAAACAGTATTGCAGCTAACACCGTACCTTGCGGCACACCGGATATTACCTTGGCTTCATCCGATTTCTCGTCGTTTGCAATAACTATCTGTTTCTATTGTGTAAAAATTCTTTTAACCATCTTCCTACTTTATCCACGATATTGTGTTTTCTAATTTTCTTCGCTAATATATTATGGTCTACTTTATCAAAAGCTTTTGCAAAGTCTAAATAAACCACATCTGTTTCATTTCCGCTTTTCATATTTTGAATATGTTTTCACGGTGGACTAACAGTTGGGTTTTGTGTACTTTTTTCCGGGTACGAAACCATGTTGTCCTTTTATTAAACAAATTATTTTTTATTAAATGTTTCATAATATTTTTCTTCATTACCCCCCTTTCATACACTTTCATAATAATGTGATGTTAGACTCACAGGCCTATAATTACTTGCCTCTAGTCTTGATCCACTTTTGAAAGTAGGGGTAATATATGCTAATTTGTGCTCATCATATATCTTGCCTGTATCTACACTTTGTCTTAATAATATTGCAAGTGGCTTTGCGATAGAATGAACTACTTTCTTTAACAAAATAGCAGGAATTCCATCAGGCCCTGCAGCAGCTCCATTTTTATTTCATTAATAGCCTGCACAATATCAGCTTCATTAATATCTATGTCAGCTAAATATTCACTATTTTTCATCCTTACTTCTATATCATTATCTTCATTATCTATTCTAGGGGTGAATTCTCTCTTATATCGTTTCTGCCAGTATGTTGCAAATTTCCTTTTTTTCATTCGTTAATCTCCCTTCAATTCTCAGAGGGCCTATTTCTATTCTTCTTTATTCATCTTCTTCGCATATGAGTATAATAGTTTGGGGTTTTGCTTGATATTTAATAGGGTTTTTTCTTCCAAGTCCCGTTTTTCATTTTCTTTTGATTGTATATCTTTTGTTCTGCATTTTCTATCTTACTTTTTAGTTCTATAACTTTCCATGCATTTTTTTCTTTGCAAGACTTTTTCCACTTTCTGATTTTCTGGAACAAGATCCTTCTGTCTCTTGGTATGCATGAATGATGTTTACTTTTCTTTCTTCGGTATATATTTTCCACTATTATCTCCAATATTTTTATATAATATCTCCGTATTTACCCTTATGTCATCACTTACGAAAATGTTATCCCAATCTTTGTTTAATTCTTCATTAATTTCTGACCATTTTATATTTTTACTGTAGAAGTTGTATTTTCCATATCCTTCCACTTTTTCATTTCTTGCTTATCTCTATTTTCACTTGCTTTGGAATGAACTGTTAATTCTATGACATTATGGTCTGAAATACTCGCATTATAAACTATTATTTCTTTAACATAATTCATCTCGTTCACAAATACTAGGTCTAAAAGTATTTTTCCTTTCTTGTTGGCAGGTGATTTATTTGTTGAATGTTGTATTCTAGTAGCATATCTAAATAGCTTTTCAAATTGCCTCTTATCTTCTGCACTACTATTACTCTCTTTTTTATATGTATAAGTACACCACAATCTCCTATTCGTTCTTTCCATTCTACGAAAGGAAAGTTGAAGTCACCAGATAGGAGAATAGTCCCAGTCCTTGTGATTTCTACATATATCATCCAATTTTTCAATTATTATGTCAAACTCTTTAGTATTAGGAGGTCTATATATTACTATGTTCATCAATTTTTTCAGATTCAAATTCTACCGCTATTAGTTCACATTCTGCGTTACTATATTTCTCATATATTTTTCCTTGTTTTTTGTCTTTCCATATATTGCGGTTCCCCTTGATTCCTATTTTTTCTATCTGATCTATAAGTTTGGAACCCTTTTATTTGATCATCATTCCAGTCTCTTGGGAATACCAGGTTTCACTTATTATATTCATTATATCTATTTTCTTTTCATTTTTGGGTTAGTTTCTTCTAAGTACTCTATTTTTCTTTTTGAGTTACTCGTAACTAAAAAAACCCTGCGCATTCATCACTATGATGGTTTGCGTGTTTTCTCCTTCATTTAATACTGATAGTAATAGGATTTTCCCATGTCTCTTTCCTGTTCTGGTATGTTGTTCTTTTTTTCATTTCCAGAAATTCTGACATTAAAAAATCCAACTTTTCCATAATATTTGATCTTCCTTCATCATAATTATTCATTTTGGTGTCTGAATCTGCAATTTTCTCCGTCCTTTCTGCAATATCCTCTTGCATAATAAATACAGTTATTATCTCTTGAGTAGATTTCGGAGCTGATGCTTTTGAAATTTTTTGCTGACACCTCTGCATATCTCATTGGTGGTTTGCTTTTCTCTTTTACCTGATATTCTTGATTTCTCTCTTTATTTGTTTCTTTCTTATTTTGGATTTTATTACTTGGTTGGTTATTTATTTGATTATGATTCATGGCTACAGGGTGCATATATTTGCATTTTTTGTCGAACTTACATCCTTTTCCTTCTTTAGGTTTTTACATATTTTTGGATGCAGATCTCTGCAATCATCCCCATATCCATCTAAGTATGCACATTTACCACCATATTTCATAGTTTTGACATATCTTAGGATGTTTGTAGTAACATCTTTCTCCAAATCTGCAATTCCCTCTTTTCAAAAGGTTGCAGATTTTGTCTTTCTTGTCTATTTTTTCCTCTTTCCGTCATTGTATAGATCTGGGTAGAGCCTCTTCGGAGGGAGGAGGACGACGAAGAAGAAGAAGAAGAAGAAGAGAAGAAGAAAAAAGAAGGAAGAGGAGGAGGAGAGAAGAAGAAAGAAGAGAAGAAGAAGAAGAAGAAGAAGAAGAAGAAGAAAAAGAAGAAGAAGAAGATGATGATGATCCTAAACTCGGCTGTCCAACGACCACAACATTCAGAACAACCCGACCATTCTGGTGGAGTCCTTTGCAGTAAGGGAGACATGAATGGCGTCCCAGGTCTGCCACGTTGCTTATATAATTATCGTGGGTGACACTCACGCAATGGACTCGGAATTAAATAGAATTACACGTCGATTATTTTGGAGGAAAGAGGAAGACTTCTCTCTCTCTCTCTCTCTCTCTCTCTCTCTCTCTCTCTCTCTCTCTCTCTCTCTCTCTCACTGTGTTTACGTGAAGCGTCGTGAGTACGAAGTTTAGACTCTCGTTTGGTTTTCAAATGAGCCTCCGTAATAGCGGCTGAATAATTCTTGGAATAATATATTCTTCCTCATCTTCATATTTTAATATTCATATCAACCCCTAAAGAAAATGGACTGAATATTAGATTGTGAATGAAAAAAGGAATTAAAAAAAAAAAAAAACATTAATGCTTGCTTTCCGATACCTCGGTCTAACGAGTTTTTGTGAATCCGGGAAAACAATTTGCGATTATCGAGTGTTGGGTCAGTTTGATTGGCTTTGTTGTCAAGAATATCAAAACATCCCTGACGCCAGGTAATGAAGCTGGCCAGTCAATCCCATTTCCTCTTAAAGATTGATCAAAAAGCCTCCAATTTAAGTGTTTTTTTTCTGAGAGATCAAAACGAGAAGAACAGCTTCATGAGTCTTTCTAGCGCAGAGGACGAAGTGACGTCATCCGGTTCCCTTGGCTGTTCAAGCTCAGGAAAATCGAACGAAATGGAAAGAGTAAAAGGGGTAAAGAATGACTCATAACTTCGAAACAACCAAAGCAAGAGATGGGAAGAAGATTTTAGAAGGTCCCATAACCCTAGTGGAGCCAGCTATGCCTGAAAAGCAAAGCTTGTTCGATTTATAACCTGCCCCCAGGTATGTTTTGAGTCTAACAGATCTCCCACAACGGAACGTACCTACTGTTTGCGATCCGCGCTCGTAAAACACGTCTGGGAATATCTCCTAATAAAACTGAGGTTGCTCGTACGAGGGAAAGAGAACTTATTCTCTCTCTCTCTCTCGCCTCTCTTCTCTCTCCTCTCTCTCTCTCTCTTCGTAATGTGGACATTCTTCCATGTAGATTCTTCGCAAACGGCAAAACCTTCAAAAACACAAAATTGGCAATGAATCCTTTTTTTCACATTTGCAATGTTTGTTTCCTTCTTTGTTCTTATTTTTGTTTTTTTTCCTTTTTGGGTACAAATAAAAAAAAAACAAAAAAAATGCCCATTGGTCCCTTTGTTCACTTTTACTTATTTTACAGTGTTTAGGTTCACAAACTGTTTTGAAAATATATAAAATTTGGTTTTAGAATTGTAGTTCTTTATGAAAGTATTGTCCTGTTTTTAGGCAATTTTCGTAATTATTTTTTAAAACAAAAATAAGGCTTTTAAAAAAGAAGGTATTATAATAATAAAAATTAAATTAATTTAATAAAAAAATAATAAAATTAATAATAATAAATTTAAAAAAAAGTAAATAATAATAATAATATATAAAAAAATAAAAATAATAATAAAAAAAAGGGTAATAAATTAAAACTTCCCCCCCCCCAGGAAAAAAAAAGCAAATATGCTAATTAATATGTATGTATTTTGTGTATGAGAGAGAGAGAGATGTGTGAAATCCATCAGCGACCTGACATCCTCCCTCTCTTTCCTTCAATCTTAATAATCGGAAATAGAATCCTCTCTCTCTCTCTCTCTCTCTCTCTCTCTCTCTCCTCCTCCTCTCTCTCTCTCTCTCATTTTTTTCCGTTGTCAATAGCAGCAGCGCTACCCATCTCCCTCCATCCAATGGCAGCTATTCTCTCATAACCGCCCTATTGGCCCGAAACCATCTCGACTTTACTGCTCCAGATAAAACTTTTAAGGAAACCATCAACTTCTCCATAGAAGATTTTGATGGGTCGATTTTATATCAGTTTTACTTGTTTTTTGTTCTCCCCATTTGATATTCCGTTTTCCTTTTCTCACCGCTTTTTTGTTGTTGATTTTGTGTTATTATTCTCTCTCTTCTCTCTCTTAATATTTCTTTATTATTTATTTTTCTCTATTGTTATTATTATTTTTCTCTCTTCTCTCCCTATTCTTTACTTTTTTTAAGTATTTGTTATTTATTATATCTCTCTATCTTATTCTTATTATTTAGTTTCTCTGTTATTATTATTATTCTCTTCTCTCTCTCTCTCGTCTCCAGTGCCCCTTTTTTGCTTTGGTGAGACGTTACCCGCGCACGAGTCAGATTAATTCAACAGATATCACGCGGTTTAACATTTCGTCCTGGGAAATTTTATAAATATCTAGAAGTGTTCGTCGGTGATAAGATTAGTGTGAAAATAGTAGTTATAAAGCGTCTACTAAGTTAGTTTATCCAGTGAAATACTGTTAGAAATCAGAATCAAAGATGGCAGTAAGTTACCAACTGTGGAAAAACAAAAAAAATGGTGAAATTTAGAGCATGTTTAGTGCAGAATTCGCAATATGATGGAGGTAGCAAGGAAGGGAGCTGCATTTCTCATCTATGATGATCAACTAACCAGCCATAACCAAAAAGATGCCAAAAGCATTCATAGATTATATTTAAAGAAGGATAGTAATCCTTCAAACTGGAGGAACAAATCAACAGAAAACATTTTCTTGAAATAAAAAATTGAAGAAGTTCCAAATAAAATCCAAAGTGGTCAAGAGACTTCCATAAAGAAAGATACATAAATCAACATATCCCAGACAAAGAAAATGAATAAGGTTGAACATTGTTGAATATCCTAATTGAATTGGCAATAGGAAACAAAAAGAACTCCCAGCCAAAAGCATGCTAAACTGTTGTAAGGGTTTGGTTTATAGCAATAGTTAATCCACAAAACCTGATCTTGGAAAATGTTCTGCCATGCAAACATTTCGATGCACTCTGCAATGGTGCTGAAAGTAATGCAAGATATGAAGAAAGATACCAGAAATAATTTTTGCCTCAAACATGTCTATCCATGGATAGACAAGTGTTATTAAATCAAGACGGAATTGTACAGCATAGTTGAGAGGATGTATAAGAAGAAGGAGGAAGGAAGGAAGAAGAAGAAGGAAAACGGAGAGAAAGTAAACAAAACTGCAAATGGACAGACAAAAAATAAGGGAAAACAAATGAACAAGATAAAAGTAATGGATGCAGAGGATAACCTCCATTGATACTACGATTATTTTGAAGGCAATCAAGCACCATACATACGAAGAAAGAAATTACGGAACATGACCAACACAAAAGGCGGAAATCCCGAAGAGGGCCTCTAACCCCCCAGATCTGAACAATGATGGGAAAGAGGAAAAAATAGACAGAAAGAAAACAGTCTGCAACCTTTTGAAAAGAGGGAATTGGCAGATTCGGAGAAAGCATGTTAACTACAAACATCCCTAAAGGTATGTCACCAAAAACCTATGGAAACTATATGGTAAATGATGGCATACCTAGATGGCTATTGAGGATGATTGCAGAGATCTACATCCAAAAATATTGCAAAAACCTAAAAAGAAGGAAAAGGATGTAAGTTTGACAAAAAAATGTAAATATATGCACCCTGGTAAGCCATGAATTTCCCCCCCCCCCCCCCAAAATCAAATAAAATAATCAATCAAATAATAAAATCCAAAATCAAGAAAGAAACAAAATAAAGAGAGGAACCCAAAAGAATAGAGCATGTGAAAGAAAAAAACAAAAAAAAGCCTCCATCACCGAGATATTGCCAGTGTCGGCAAAAATATTTCCAAGCATCAGTTCCAAGATACAACTCCAAGAAGATAAGCAACTGTATTTATAATGTAGAGGAATATTGCATTGATACGGAGAAAATTGCAAGATTCAGACACAAAATGAATAATTATGATAAGGAACAAGATCAATAAAAATTATGGAAAAGTTGGATTTTTTAATGTCAGAATTTCTGGAAATGAAGAAAAGAACAACATACCAGAACTAGGAAAGAGGACATGGGAAAAATCCTTATTATTACCCATAATTAAAATGAAGGAGAAAACACGCAAACCATCATAGTGATGAATGCGCAGGGTTTAGTTACGAGTAATCCGCAAAAGAAAAAATAGATGGTACTTAGAAGAACTAAACCCAAATTGAAAAGAAAACTAGATATAATGAATAATTAAGTGAAACCAGAGGTACTATTTCCCAAGAGACTGGAATGATTGAATCAAATAAAAGGGTTCCAAAGGGTTCAAACTTTATAGATCAGATAGAAAAATAGGAAATCAAGGGGGAAACCAGCAATATATGGGAAAAGACAAAAACAAGGAAAAATATAATGAGAAATATTAGTAACTCAGGAATGTGCAAGCTAAGAGCTGTAGAATTTTTGAATCTGAAAAATGTTAATGAACATAGTTAATATATTAGAGACCCCCTAATACTAAAGAGTTTGACCATAATAATAGAAAAATTGGATGATATATGTAGAAATCATCAAAAGGACTGGGAACTATTTCACCTATCCTGGGAGACTTTAACTGTTTCCCTTTCGTAGACTGGAAAGAAACGAAAAAGGAGAATTGTGGTTGTATTTATACATATAAAAAAGAGAAGTAATAGTTAGTGCAGAAGATAAGAAAGGCAATTTCGAAAAGCTATTAAGATATGCTACTAGAATACAACATTCAACAAATAAATCACCCTGCCAACAAGAAAGAAAAATACTTTAGACCTAGTATTTGTGAATGTAGGTGAATTATGTTAAAGAAATAATAGTTTATAATGCGAGTATTTTCAGACATAATGTCATAGAATTACAGTCCATTCCAAAGCAAATGAAAACCAGAGATAAAGCTAGAAATTGAAAAAGTGGGAAGGGTAATGGAAAATGCAAACTTCTACAGTAAAAAATATAAAATTGTTTTCAGAAAATAAATGAAGAACTTAAAACAAAGATTGGGATAACATTTTTGTAAGTGATGACAAAAGAAAAGGGTAAATACGGAGGAATATTATATAAAATATTAGAGAAAAATAGTGGGATAAATAAATATTATCCGAAGAAGGAAAAGTAAACTATCAGTCATGCCACACCAAGAGACAGAAGGATCTTGTTCCAGCAAATCCGAAAAGGTGGAAAAAAGGGTCCTCGCAAAAGAAAAAAAATGCATATGGGAAGTTATAGAACTCAAAAAGTTAAAGATAGAAAAATGCAGAACAACAAAAGATTATACGAATCAAAACAAAATGAAAAAGGGGGAAAAACGGGACTTGGAGAAAAAAACCCTAGTAATTATCCCAAGCAAAACCCCAAACTATTATACTCGTAATGAGGAAAAAGAAAAAAATGAATAAAAGGAAGAATAGAAATAGGCCGGCTAAAGAATTGAAGGGAGATTAACGAATGAAAAAACGGAAAATATGCAAACATATTGGCAGAATGATATTAAGAAAGAGAATTCAACCCCTAGAATTGATAATGAGGGATAATGATACAAAAGTAAGGACGAAAATAGTGGAATATTTAGTCTGACATTAGATTATTAATGAAGCTGATATTGTTGTCATGCTATTAATGAAATTTTAAAAATGGAAGGCTTCTGCAGTGGGCCTGATGGTGGTCCCTGCTATTGTTTTGTTAAATGAAAGTAGTTCATTCTATCGCCAAAAAGCCACTTGCAATATATTAAGACAAAGTGTACGATTACAGGCAAAGATTTATGATGAGCACAAATTAGCATATATTCCACCCCTATTTTTCAAAATGGGATCAAGGACCTAGAAGGCAAGTAATTATAGGCTGTGAGTCTCTACATCAACATATTATGAACCGTGTATGAAAAGGGTAATGAAGAAAAATATTGATGAAACATTTAATAAAAAATAATTTGTTTAATATAGGAACAACATGGCTTTTCCGTTATCCGGAAAAAGGTAACACCAAACCAACTGTTTAGTTCCACCCCCGTGAGACAACATATACAAAAATATGAAAAAGCGGAAATGAAAAACAGATGTGGTTTATATAGACTTTGGCCAAAAGATTTTTGAAAAGGCAAGGTTAACCATAATATTATTAGCGAAGAAAATTAGAAAAACACTAATAGAGAAGGATTAAAGTAGGAACGATGGGTTAAAAGAATCTTTTTACACAACATGAAAAACAGATAGTTATTGCATAAAACGATGTAGCAAATTCGGGGATGAAGCTAAGGTAATATACCGAGGTGTGCTACAAGGTAACGGTGTTTAGCTGCATTACTTATTTGTTTAATATGATTGGCAGACATAGACAGTAATGTTAAGGACTCTGGTAGTGGAGTAGTTTTCGCCGATGACACAAGAATAAGTACGAGAAATTACTTGTTGGATGAAGATAGGAACGCCGTACAAAGAGACCTTAAAACAAAAAAGTATATGACTTGTTGGGCAGAGCGGTAAATAAGAATGGGTATGTAACCTTCTGATAAAATTGAATCAATAAATTATGGAGACAGAGAAGGCATGTTAAAAGACCTTGTGGTTTGATGAATGAATAGGAACATGTTATGGCAAATGATCAAATAGCAATTCTTTTGACAAATGTAAAGCAAAAATGGGAAGAGGAATGTTGTTACGGCACTTCCAAAACAAGAAAAGATGAACAAAACATGCATTATGCTTTAATAAACAAAACATATGTTCGTAGTCCACTTGAATATTGCAATATGATATGGTACCCACACATATCCAAAAGGATAATTGCACCCAAATAGAGAGTGTACAAAGGTCCTTTTACAGCTTAGAATCTAAGAAGCAACGGTTAACGGGCCTGACTACGAGGAAAGACCATACAACCCTTTAACAAAATCATTATAGTCTAGAAAGGAGGAAATGAGAATGCTACATGATAATTCAGGCATTGGGACAAACATAGATAGAAGGAATAGCCGAAAACATCATGGAGCTAAAAATAATCAGAAAGAGGGAAGCAGAGCGGTAGATTAATTAGTGTCTAAAACTTATCAGGAACAAAAATAAGGAAAGCACACAGGACATTAATCCACCCTTACGCACACGCAAATCAATAATGGCAGCGGTTTCTATTCAATGCATCACCAGCACATCTGGGAATATATCAAGGAGTTGAGCGTAGAATGTCTAGTGTTTTAAGAGAAGCTCGCAACAAAATCGGTAGACATTAGAGGTGGACTCCACATGAGACACCTGGGGCAACCCGAACAAGGATTGTAAGGTCTACTCTCTCTCTCTCCTCTCTACTCCTCCGCTCTTCGATTCCTCTCTCGTCTCTCCTCCTTTCCTTCTTCTTCTTCTTTCTTCATCTTCTTCTTCTTCTTATTTTATTATTGATATATTTTCTCTGTTATTATCATTATCTCCTCTCTCTCTCTCTCTCTATCTATATATCATATATAATAAATAAATATAATGGACTATATATATATACTAATAATATTTATATATATACAATAACAGATATATATATATATATATAAATATATTAATATTATCTATATATAATATATTATATACGTATAATAGATTATACTACTATATATAGTCATATATTATATATATATCATATACTATATATATTAATATATATATATATATATATATACATATAATTACCACCACACACAACAAATTTATATTATTATAATGTGGGGGATACAATCCACAATTGAACAAGTAAAATCCTCTTGTAGTTTTAAAATAAAATATAATTATCTTAGTACAAGATTCAAAGCTTTCGACCAATCAACTGTGGTCGTTGTTCACATTTTAGTGAACAAGACCACCAGTTGATGGTCCGAAAGCTTTAATGCTTGTAGCTAAAGATTATATATTTTAAACTACAAGAGGATTTAACTTCATCTTGTCGGATTGTATCCCCATTCACGTAGAGCGTAGCGGTCATTACTACCCTTAGACGACTTAGTACCATGGCTTCTGCATATATATATATTAATAATAATATATTATATATATATAAGTTAGATATATATATATATAGATATATTATTATATAATATATTATATTTTAATATATGAGTGTGGTTGTGTGTATTATATTTATATATATTAATATATAGATATAAGATACTATATATATATATATATATATATATATAATATTATATATATATATATGAAGTGTGTGGTGTGGTGTATTATATGTTTTTTAAAAATATCTATATATAATTATATATTATATATATATTATCATTATGTTATATATGTTGAATCAACACCTGAAATAGAATTTATCTACGAAACTCGAAAGGCATCATCCATCCATGTCGCCAAAATCCTAAAGGACTCCCAGTCCTGCAGGAACCCTCAAGCTCGCATATTCGCTTAATATGACTTGGTATTCCG
>NC_087217.1:22832643-22887643 GCF_015104395.2 Macrobrachium nipponense
GACTTGGTATTCCGCCTTCCCCCATCGGGGAATTCCCTGTCATCAAGCATTATATTCCCCATCGAGGAATTGGAGGAATTTCTCCCCCCTAAGATCCTCCTCTCTCTCTCTCCTCTCTCTCTCTCTCTCTCTCTCTCTCTCTCTCTCCTTTTTACTGTTATTCATCTAAGTCCATTTTCTCTCTTTTTTGGGATTCCGATTAGCTCACTCTCTCTCTCTCTCTCTCTCTCTCTGAACAGTAAAACCTACTCCTAGAGAAGCGCCTCAGTGGCGTGGTTGGTTTGGTGTTTGCTTCTCACCTCGGTGGTCGCGGGTTCGATTCTCGGCCATTCCATTGAGGAGTGAGAGATGTGTATTTCTGGTGATAGAAGTTCACTCTCGACGTGGTTCGGAAGTCACGCAAAGCCGTTGGTCCCGTTGCTTAATAACCAATGGTTCCATGCAACGTAAAAACACCATACAAACAAACAAACAAACAAACAAAAACTCCTAGAGATAAGTGAGCACACGATGTCTCTTCGGATGGACTAACAAGTCTTTGAAACATCCTAATCCTTGTAACTCCTTGTACTAACTCTCTCTCTCTCTCTCTCTCTCTCTCTCTCTCTCTCTCTCTCTCTCTCTCTCTCTCAGATGCACCTTTCATTCACTTAGCATAATCTTTTTTTCTTTCTCTTTCGCCCTCAAATACAACTAGCATTCCCTCAGCTGATAAAGCTTAGCATGACCTCTCTCTTTCTCTACAGGTAATTTTCTTTTCTCTGGTAATTTTCATGTCAGTGCTATAAACGTTGGATGTCATCCTCACCGATAAAAAACGTTTTCTCTCTCTCTCTCTCTCTCTCTCTCTCTCTCAAATCAAATGCCCTTTTCATTTCCTTACTATATTTTTTCTTAAGAAGTGGCCCTTGGCTTTTCCCCATAAAACACGAAAGGTTCATTTGAAAACATATTTTGTAACCAAAATATCATCCAAAAATCTTCAGTGAACACCAACACTCACGTACCAGAGGTCTGAGAAGGCTCCGGGAATCCAGGGACATTCCTCGGTGTCCCCAAAGATGAATTAACACCCACGTTGCTCTTTCCAGCCTCGTCAGGCTCTGCATTTGCATCTCAAAGTGCGGTGGGTGAAGCTGCTATCATGAACTCACATTGGGGTGAAAAACCACTGACTGAAGGAGAACTTTCACTCGTATTATCTCTTGTATTTTCTTGGCTCCTCGTAAGAAGACGCTCTTCATTTCCCCTTCCGCTTTCAGTGCTTCATTTCGGGAGCATCAAACTGCTTCTTATTGGTTTTAGTCTCCTTTCCCGGGTTTTATCGCATCGAAAAATGCCCCCAAAAGAGGCAGCAATATGCTTAAACTGCGGTGTTTCAGTGCCCGAATATTAAGCGCGTTCCCGGGCGCTTTTGAAGTTCATTGCAGTATGCGAGGCTCTAATTAAGTATGCAAGGCTGTAATTACATCTCAGGGGCTGCAGGCATCGCTTATAATTGCATTACATGCCGTTCCTTGCAACGGCTTTAACATTAAATAGAATTACGTGAATGTTATTCCTGGTGGGGTCGGGGAGGGAGGGTCAGGTCTTTGTTTACGTGTGACGTCATAAGGAAGTTCGGGATCTCATTTGATTGTCAAATGAGCTACTTTGTTGACAGACGAAATCGTCTCGAAGGAAAAGACTTTATATTTCACGATGTTAGATTTAGCTCATTTCAGTCGACGAATAGACAGTGAATCCGGCTGAATATTTTTACCTTTGCAGAGGCAATTACGTTTAAACTAGCGTTTGTTTATTCGTTCGTGCTTGCGTGGTTGTTAACTGGATATCTCAAGAACCGATTAGACGTTTTTGGTGATCGCTTCAGTGAGAATTAATTATTGTTTGATTATATTATTGCCAGTGACAAAAATTCGTTTTCTATGGATCAAAACTTCAAAATATAAATTTCTTGATTTCAAGTGAATTATCGTTTGAGCCAAATTTCTTGACGTTTATATGTAAACGCTGAGGAGAGAAACGTTCACTGCAAACCGTTTGCATATCAATAAAGTTGAAACGTATCCTAATTACATGGATCCTATCGCCCTCACAATGGGCTTTTATTGTGCGTACGCTTGAGAGAGAGAGAGAGAGAGAGAGAGAGAGAGAGAGAGAGAGAGACATCGATGCACACACCTCTTGTTTCACTCTCCATTAACTTCTACTTTCAACTCTTTTTGAACTTTTTCATTCCTCCTTTTCCAAAACCTCGGGGTCCCTCTGTCCGGAACTGGATTTCCCTCGTTCCGTTCCAGCGTCCCATTTCTTCTCCTTGGAGCTGCAAAAGTGCCTCTTCCGTCTCCCCCGATTGCCACATCCCCACCCCTCCAACTTCCCATCCAAAAGAAACTTAAAAAAAAGAGTAGGCCAGTCTTTTTCCAGGACCATTAAATAGCTAAGTTAATGAGCTGGGGAAGAGGTCCATCGAGAGAGAGAGAGAGAGAGAGAGAGAGAGAGAGAGATGTATATACATACATACATACACACATATATATACAGAGAGAGAGAGAGAGAGAGAGAGAGAGAGAGAGAGAGAGAGAGAAACATTTAAAGCCAAGTCTTGGGTGCTAATGGATGTCCACTCATGGCTGAGAGAAAGAGGAACAGATGGATCATCAAAATAATCACAAGACGATCACAAATATCTTGAAGAAAAAAAAGATGCACAAAATGAACCTTAGAAACTTAAAAGCCTAAGCGGGGTGGTGGTGGGGGAGGGGGGCAGGAAATCTATTTGCTTTTAGAAACTTTTCTTCTATTTCATCTCGATTTTTTCAGAAGTTTCAATATTCAACCAATCTCGACTAAGCTACGCGGACTTACACAATCATAGAAACATGAGTGCTGGTTTAGAAAGGTCGTATTATTTCATTATTATTCACTCCGTTGGGTCTCAGGACGCATTGTGACCCACTGCTAGTGGCTCCGTTTTGTATCTCCTTGGTCTAGTCATCCTGTAGATGTTTGTTCAATACGGCCGAATTACAAAGTATAAACCATAAAGGTTTTCAGTCTTAGAAGCTCCCTTTACGAAAATAAAATATATCTTCTACTGGTAATTTTCATTGTAAGTCTTTTTACAGTTGGGTATCAAAGGACGGGTAGAGGGTATGCTTGGCTCCTCGGCTAAATTTTTGACCAAAAAATCAATTATTAAAGAAAATTTGCAAAACAAATAATCTAACTGAACCTGTACAATCTACAGTGGGCTCGTATAATATTTCCTTATGCGAACACCATCATATTTATATATATGATATGATTATGACAATCTTTGTAAAGACCGGATTTTACAATAGTTCCCTTTCCCCACCATCTAGAAGGAGAAGGAGAAGAAGAAAAGGAAGGGAGGAAGAAGAAGGAAGGAAGAAGAAGGAAGTAAGGGAAGGAGAGGAGAAGGGAGAAGGAGGAGAAGAAGAAGAAGAGGAGAAGGGAGGAGGAGGAGGAGAAGAAGGAGAAAGAAGAAGAAGAAGAAGAAGAAGAAGGAAGGAGAAGGAAGAACAGGAAAGGAGAAGAAGAAGGCGAAGAAGAAGAAGAGGAGGGAGGAGGAGGAGAAGGAGGAGGAGAGAAGAGAGAAGAAGAAGGAGAAGTGAGAGGATAAGGGAATGAAAAAAAGAAAATAAAAGAAGAAGAAGCGAAGGATAAGGAGGAAAAAGGAGGAAGGTAAAAAGAACGGAGAATAAGAAGAAGAGGAAGGGAGGAGGAGGAGAAGGAGAAGAAGGAGGAGGAGAAGAAGAAGAAGAAGAAGAAGAAGAAGAAGAAGAAGAAGATGAAGATATTCTAAACTCGGCTGTCCAACGACCACAACATTCAGAACAACCCGACCATTCTGGTGGAGTCCTTTGCAATAAGGGAGACATGAATGGCGTCCCAGGTCTGCCACGTTGCTTATATAATTATCGTGGGTGACACTCACGCAATGGACTCGGAATTAAATAGAATTACACGTCGATTACTTTGGAAGAAAGAGGAAGACTTCTTCTTCTCTCTCTCTCTCTCTCTCTCTCTCTCTCTCACGCTGTTTACGTGTGGCGTCGTGAGTACGAAGATTAGACTCTCGTTTGGTTTTCAAATGAGCCTCCGTAATAGCGGCTGAATAATTCTTGGAATAATATATTTTCCCTCGTCTTCATATTTTAATATTCATATCAACCCCCACAAAAATAGACTCTGAGTATTGGATTGTGAATGGGAAGAGAATTATTTAAAACTTTGATGCTTGCTTTCTGATACATCGGTCTAACGAGTTTTTGTGAATCCTGAAAAACAAGGTACGAATATCGAGTGTTGGGGCAGTTTTCAAGAATGGGACACAGACATTGTAGCAAAGAGTAAAAAAATATCCCTGACGCCAAGTAATTAAGCCGATAAGTAAATTGCCTTTACTACTAAAGACATTTAATAAGCCATCAAGTGACGAGTTTTTTCTAAGAGATAAAAATAAGAGAAACAGCCTCACGAGTCTTCCAATTCAGCGCAGAAGCCTAAGTGACGTCATCCAGTACCCTTGACTGTTCCAGACCAGGAAAACCGAAGGACATGTCAAGAGAAAAGGGATAGAGAATGACTCATAACTTCGAAAGAACCAAAACAAAAGATGGGAAATAGATCTTAGAATGTCCCAGGCCTCTGGGGGTAGCTAACTATGCATCACAATAATTGCTTCCAGTAACTGAATAAAAACAAATTAGTTTCAGTAACTGAATTTTAAAATAATTTGTTCCAGTAACTGAATCTTAAAAAATGAGTTCCTTGAAAAAAATTTTGTTCCAATAACTTAATTGAAAAAATACTAATTCCATTAACTGAATTAAAAAAAACAATCTGTTCCAGTGACTGAATTCTAAAAAAAAATTCGTTCCTTTAAGTGAATTTGAAAAACATTTAATTCCAGTAACTGAATTAAAAAAAAAACAGTTCGATTAATTGGTAAACAAATTAGTTCCAGTAACTGAATAAAAAAAAAATTAGTTCCAGCAACTGAAATAGACAAAAAATCAGTTCCAGCAACTGAATTTAGAAAAAATTATACTTCCAGTAAGTGAATAAAAAAAAAAAAAATTAGTTCCCGTAACTGAATTTTTAAAAAATGAGTTCCAGTTCCAGTAAACAAACTAAAAATAAATTAGTGCCAGCGACTGAATTTGAAAAAAATTAGTTCCAGTAACAGAATTTAACAAATTAGCTCCAGTACCTGAATAAAAAAATTAGTTCCAGTAAGTGAATAAAAAAATTTAGTTTCAGTAACTAAATAAAATAAGAAATTAGCTCCAGTAACTAAAAAAAAAATTAGTTCCAGTAACTGAATTAAAAAAATAGTTCCAGTAATGAATTTAAAAAAAATTAGTCCCAGGAACTGAATAAAAAAAATAGTTCCAATAACTAAATAAAAAATTAGTTCCAGTAACTGAATTAAAAAATAGTTCCAGTAACTGAATCTTAAAAAAATTAGTTCCAGTAACTGAATTAAAAAATAGTTCCAGTAACTGAATTTCAAAAAATTAGTTCCAGTAACTGAATTTAAAAAAAAATAGTTCCAGTAACTGAATTTTAAAAAATTAGTTCCAGTAACTGAATTTTAAAAAAGTAGTTCCAGTAACTGAATTTTAAAAAATTAGTTCCAGTAACTGAATTTAAAAAAATTAGTTCCAGTAACTGAATTTAAAAAAAATTAGTTCCAGTAACTGAATTTAAAAAAAAATTAGTTCCAGTAACTGAATTTTAAACAATTAGTTCCTGTAACTGAATTTAAAAAAATTAGTTCCAGTAACTGAATTTTTAAAAATTAGTTCCAGTAACTGAATTTTAAAAAATTAGTTCCAGTAACTGAATTTAAAAAAAATAGTTCCAGTAACTGAATTTCAAAAAATTAGTTCCAGTAACTGAATTTTAAACAATTAGTTCCAGTAACTGAATTTTAAAAAAATTAGTTCCAGTAACTGAATTTTTTAAAAAATTAGTTCCAGTAACTGAATTTCAAAAAAATTAGTTCCGGTAACTGAATTTAAAAAGAAATTAGTTCCAGTAACTGAATTTTAAAAAATTAGTTCCAGTAACTGAATTTTTAAAAATTAGTTCCAGTAACTGAATTTAAAAAAATTAGTTCCTGTAACTGAATTTTAAAAAATTAGTTCCAGTAACTGAATTTAAAAAAAATTAGTTCCAGTAACTGAATTTCAAAAATTAGTTCCAGTAACTGAATTCTAAAAAAATTAGTTCCAGTAACTGAATCTTAAAAAAATTAGTTCCAGTAACTGAATTTTAAAAATTAGTTCCAGTAACTGAATTTAAAAAAATTAGTTGATTATTTCCAGTAACTGAATTTTAAAAAATTAGTTCCAGTAACTGAATTTTTAAAAATCAGTTCCAGTAACTGAATTTTTTAAAAAAAATTAGTTCCAGTACTGAATTTTCAAAAAAATTAGTTCCAAGTTTAACTGAAAAAAACTTCAAAAAATTGTTCCAGTAAACTTGAATTTAAAAAAATTAAGTTCCAGTTAACTAAATTTAAAAAAAAATAAAAAGTTCCAGTTAACCTGAATTTAAATTAGTTCCGTAACTGAATCTTTAAAAAAAAATTAGTTCCAGTAACTGAATTTTTAAAAATTAAGTTCGCAAGTTAACTGAATTTTTAAAAAAAATTAGTTGCCAGGTAACTGAATTTTTCAAGAAATTTTTAAAAAGTTCCAGTTAACCTGAAGTTTTAAAAAAATTATTCAATAATGAATTTTATAAAAATTGTTCCAAGTAGACTTGAATTTAAAAAAAAATTAGTTCCAGTAACTGAATTTTATAAAAAAGTTAAAGTTCCAGTAACTAATTTTAAAAAAAAATTTTAAAAAGTTCCAGTTAACCTGAATTTTAAAAAATTAGTTCAAATAACTTGAATTTCCAAAAAATTAGTTCCAGTAACTAAATTTTTAAAAAATTATTCCAAGTTTAAAAAAACTGAATTTTAAAAAAAATTAGTTCCAGTAACTGAATTTACAAAAATTAGTTCCAGTAAACTGAATTTAAAAAATTAAGTTTCGCAAAAAAGTTAACGTTAATTTTAAAAAATTATTCCAGTAACTGAATTTTCATAAAAAATTAGTTCCAGTAACTGAATTTTAAAAAATGTCTAGTTCCAGTAATTGAATTTTTAAAAAAAATTAGTTCCAGTAACGAATTTTAAACAAATTTTAGTTCCAGTAACTAATTTCAAAATTAGTTCCAAGTAAACTGAATTTCAAAAAATTAGTTCCTTAACTGAATTAAAAAAAAATTAGTTTCCAGTAACTGAAATTTTTTTTTTTTTAAATAAGTTCCCAGTAAATTGAAAAAAAAAATTTATTAGTTCCAGTAACTGAACTTTCCAAACTTAGTTCCAAAAATTAACAATGAAATTTAAAAAAAATTAGTTCCCCAGTACCTTGAATTTAAAAAACTTAGTTCCAGTAACGAATGTTTAAAAAAAATTAGTTCCGTAACCTTGATGTTTTCAAAAATTATTCCGTAAACTGAATTTCAAAAAATTAGTTCCAGTAAACTAAATTTTAAAAAAAATTAGTTCCAGTAACTGAATTTTTGAAAAAATTAAGTTCCAGTAAACTGAATTTCAAAAAAATTTAGTTCCAGTACTGAATTTCAAAAATTAGTTCCAGTAACTGAATTTTAAAAAATTAATTCCAATAACTGAATTTTTGAAAAATTAGTTCCAGTAACTGAATTTCAAAAAATTAGTTCCAGTAACTGAATTTCAAAAAATTAGTTCCAGTAACTAAATACAATTAGTTTCCAGTAACTGAATTTTATTAGTTCCAGTTAACTGAATTTCAAAAAATTAGTTTCCAGTAACCTCAATAAAAATTATTCCAGTAATGAATTTCAAAAATTGTTCAGTAACTGAATTTCAGTTTTCCAGTAACTGAATTTCATTAGTCGGTAACTGATGAAAATATTCCAGTAACTGAATTTCAAAAAATTAGTTCCGGTAACTGAATTTAAAAAAATTAGTTCCAGTAACTGAATTAAAAAAATAGTTCCAGTAAAGGAAAAAAAAAGAACTACAAAGACATTAAACAATGAAATAAATACAGAAAATAATCCTTATAACTCTCGAATTCAGAAATTGAATTCGGAATACAATGATTGCAGGAAAAATAAACTTATAGAAATAGAATGAAAGAATATTTGGAGGGACAATCTTCAACTACACTGGCCAACTGTTTACAAATGCTGTTCCCCCAACCACCAAACTCCAACCCGACCCCTCCCTTCATCCAAACGTCAGGTAATGTGTTGAGGGCGATTTCTTCATCTCTCTCTCTCTCTCTCTCTCTCTCTCCCTCGTCTCTCTCTCTCTCTCTCTCTCTCTCTCTTTCTTTCGTCTCTTTCTCTCTCTCTCTCTCTCTCAGACACACTTTCTTTCTCTCTCTCTCCTCCTCTTTTCTCTCTTTCCTCTCTCTCTCTCTCTTTACTTTCACTCTTTATCTCTCTCACTTTCTTTCTTTCCCTCCGTCTTTCTTTCTCTGTTTCTCTTTTTTTCTTTCTCTTCTTTTTTCTCTCTTTTTTCGTTCTTTCTCCGTCTCTCTTTCTTCGTTCCTTTCTCTCTCTCTCTTCTCTTATTTCTTTCTCGCTCTCTTCTCCTTTCTTCCTCTCCCTCTATTACTTTCTTTCTTCCTCTCTTTCTGTTTTCTTTCTTTCTTACATCCTCTCTCTCTCTCAGTCGACTCCAGTGAAGTTGAACGCGATATTTAAGTTTGTTTATTTGTATACTTTCTTGACTTTTAAACTTTTTAACATTTTGCTAGTGCCTTCCTTCTTCAGGCAATGTGGAAGTTAGTCCAACTGACTGTGTTTCGAGGAAAACCACTATTTGAGTTTTTCCTGTTGCTGGATCTCCTTCATTTGTCTGCTTCAAAACGTATTTATTCTCGTCCTCTTGTTTATGTTGGTGTGTCTACCATTTGTATGAATTATTATGTAAAATATCTTTCTGTATTTCCTATCACCTTCCGTTATTCGTTTTTCACGAACACAATAATAATAATAATAATAATAATAATTAATAATAATAATAATAATAATAATAATAATAATAATAATAATAATAATATATATTTCAATTTTACATATAAACTATGATACCATAGTCATCAAAGTCATTAACGGTTTTCTCTCTCTTTCTCTCTCTTTTCTTGAGCTTTCGTCTGGATCTGCCAGACATTCTCTAAGTCTAGACTGGTGCGTCCTCCTTATATCAGAGAGAGAGAGAGAGAGAAAGAATAATAATAATAATAATAATTATCATACAATAATTTTCTTCTCTTGGTTAATTTTTGTTTAATGTTTTCTTATTATATATGTTAATTGTCCTCCTCTCGTCTATCTTTGGTTTCCTGTTATTTGTCTGTATTATATATTATACAGCATTTCTCTTCTCTTCGTTATCTTTATTTATTTTCATTCTTTTGGCATTGTTGATCGTCATTTTTATGAGTATTTTTGTAAAAACGCCTTTTATATAATTATTACACCTATTTTTTTTCATGGCAGACTTTAATCAACCTTTTAAAATTAAAGGTAATTAAATTAACGTGTTTGCTTCATCCGATGTTAATTATTAGTTCAACCAGACAACTGAGCTGATTAACAGCTCTCCTAGTGCTGGACCGAAAGGATTAAAGTTTTATTTTCATGGCTAGCTACCAATTGGTCACTTAGCATCGGGACCTACAGCTTATTGTCGGATCCGAACCACATTATATCGAGAAATGAATTTCTAATCACTCGAAATAAATTGCTCTGGTTCCGCACTGGTGGCAGCGTGGAGCGAACTCGGGCGACAAAGATTGATAGGCAAGTATGTAACCCACTCGTCCAGCGAGGAGCTACTATGTTCACCCGAACATTATTATATTTGCGTAATTCAAATCGGTTTTTCATTTGTGCATTCAAGTTTTTCCACTAGACAAAAAAAGAATTATTTTATATATATATATATATATATATATATATAATATATATATATATATATATATATTTGTTTGGTCCACTTGTGATTCTGTTAACATTCTCCCCTCATGGGAAAGACAGACGTGGGCCCCATTAATCTTCATTTGGGGAAGGGTTATGGTCCTAACCCTCTCCTGGAGACGCTTGAAAAACAAAATGTAAAAAGTTGTGTTCGGGGAAAACTCTTTCCTGCACGCTAGCGCTCGCGACCGTGCATGATGCATGAACACGGCCACTCGTGGGTTATTGAACGCACCCTGCTTGCACAACGGCTTTCACTCGACTGTTTATCAATTCATTAGGGGCAGTTGTCGTCGTTTGAATGCGACTAAAAAATTGCCGCTGGAATGGTCAGAATTGTGAGTGTGCGGTCTATGTGTGTGAGAGAGAGAGAGAGAGAGAGAGAGAGAGAGAGAGAGAGAGAGCGTGCACGCGCGTGTATGTGCATGCATATGTAGGGATGAGACTAGGGCAACTGGATGGCCACCTACTATGAGATTCAGGGTCTCTGTAACACGGTTTTTTGGACTTTGCTCCTTGTCAAAGCATCGGATGTAGCTGAAAGTTGACATACATATATTTTACAACCACACACAAATTTTGTCAGCATTATCAATAACCTAAACCCGATAGTTTTAATTTTTACAGAGTAAAAATGATCTAGCCGACGCCATGGCCAATGATTACGAGCCAAGAGTCGAAAACCATTCATTACGTAAGCAAGGTAAACACACCTTTTGACGAAATGTTGCCCCGCCCATCCACCAGTCAGAAACTCCATCGGCTCTGAAACCCAAAGACTTTATGAATGGCGGAACGATACATAGATGTGGGCGGGGTATCAGTGCTAGCGTAGTAATACTACTGTAGCAGTGGTGCTGCAACAGTATAGCAGTAATATACATGAATTAAACGTTTATGCCAACAGCTGAGATCCTTAACGATCATTTAGCACTTCTTACAACTGCTCGAGAAATTAGTTTTTATAGACAAATGTTAAATTTTTTAATCCAACAGTGCCCATGGTAGCCTTCAGTGTTATCCTGAATTATAACGAGGCGAAAGTGGGTGGAGCCTCATGAAGTCATCATTCTGAGGATAATTATTGGTGAAGGTTGAAAGCCAATATACGGTACCGGCTATTTTTTTTTCAGTAAATAGGTAGATAGCCAATAAATAAAAATTGCTTGACATTGGATATAGCAGTTATCAAATCAAGCTTGTCTGCTATGTTTTTGAAAATTACCAACTATTCTCTACATCTTGTCAATCTTATTGTGACCTATAAAGTAGACTGTAATTTCTTAGGAAACCTATTTTGGGAGTTAGGCTAATAATCGAAGTGTTTATGTATTTATTAACATATTTTGTTGGTTTGTTCATTATGACAATTATCAGTGGAGAGGTTTCAGAGTTCATAAAGGTGTATTGCTTTGCTTGTATTTAAATTTGTATGTCATTGTTGCCAGAGGTTTAGCCTTCGTTACGTATAGCCAATCATCCATCGAGAAAGAGGGAAGAAATGCTGTCATAAGTTACGTAACGAGTGCGTTCGAAACCTTTTCTCTGAGTAAGTTGGCCCGTCTTCAAAAAAGGTCACTTTTACATTATAAGTACCAAATTTATTCAACCTACGCAATGCAGAATACAGTCAAAATTTATGTGTAGATATAATATGTATTCTGAATAAGCGTTATATTTATGAAATGCATAGATAAAAAGTTATTGCGAAAAAACCGTGTTACAGAGGCCCTGAATCTCATAGTAGGGAATCATAAGACTTGTTACTCCGGCGCGTTCTTTACGAAACAAAAACGAATAAAGGAATGATTAGGAAAAAATCAATAAACAAATGAAGAGAGAAAAGCAAATGATTAAAAATGGCGGCTAAACGGATGTGAAGGAATAATGGATATTCATTACCGAACCGAATACGTCACTTCCGACCGTGATTTGAAATAACCTCATCTGCATTCGAGCTCGAACGAAATTAGTGGTAATTTTAGAATTCTCATTCGAATGGCTGGATAATCAGCTTCTCTCTATCTCTCTTCTTCTTCTTCTTTCTATCTCTCCGTTATTTAAGGAAAAGAGACTCAATAAAGAAATGGCTTTGCGTTCAAATACGGATATCACTTTGAAATGTAGGTGAACGATACGCCTTTTGAGCCACCCCCCCCCCCCCCCCCCCCCCCCCCCCCCCCCTCTCTCTCATTCTTATTGAAGAAAAACTCAATAAAGAAATGGCTCCCCATTCACGTGCGAATTATTAATTTCAGATACGACGTCATGGCATTTTTTATTTTTGTTGAAAACTAAACAAGAGCGTGAGAATATGATATGAGGATTCATATTATCCGACGAAAACGATCAACGACGAGAAAATAAAAGAAGAATGCTCAAAGTGACAGATTAGATTTTCAAAATAGTTTTTAATACCTTAATGTCAAGTTTCTCCTCGCGTATATATGAAATATATATATATATATATATATATATATATATATAATAATATATATAATTAACATTCTTTATCATGACATAAATGAGAAGGATATTTCTTTAGGTTTAATAACTCGGATAAGAAGTTATCAGTTATGATTCATTTCCCACTGTTTGCGGCCCATTCTTTCTAATAGGAAAATTGGAAACTGAATTGATTTTTGATTTTTGGGGATTGGGGCAGAGACAAAGAAGTAGATTACGACCACCTGGAGGGGGAGGGGGTTACCTCCCCCCTTCATTCAGGCAAACCCTCTTACCCCCCCCCTCCCCATAAGAATGGTAACCATTAATGCCATGATTCGAAGACTCAAACTAGAGACAGCTAATATCGGATATATTACGCTATCGACCTGGCCACGGGAATCTTGTTTCCTTATTGGACGTTCAAGAAGTATTCACTAAGTAAATGAATCATGACAGTGGTTTTTAAGTTAATAAAAACCTAAATTCTGCTGAGTTCATTGTCTATTTCTGTAGTACAATTTACGAATGTATGCATTTTATCATTAATAAATAAAATTTGGCAATAACATCTTTTCTAATATTTTTGGGGGTATTATTTTTTTTAATATATTCATTTTAATGATGGTTCATTTTCATCTTGGGATAAATTTATCGTTCTCCAAAAGGAATAACAATATATTTATCCCTAGATGAAAATGAAAAAAATGAACCATTAAAATGAATATATTAAAAAACTAATACCTACAAATGTCACGTCTAATAAGCCTGATTCTAAAGGGTGTCCATAAATTCCCAGTATCATTACAAGTATTTATTGCTCAGAAACCATATTACATAGAGTAATGCAGTTTTTCTGTGGAATGAGGCGCTCTGAATGTAAACTTAATGAAATGTAGAACATTCTACGAAAAAACTGCATAGCTCTATGTTATATGGTTTCTGAGCAATAAATACCTGTAATGGTGCCGGGACTTGATGGACATCCAAAATAATCGTATATCATCTTAAAAATAATTTTCCTAAGCACGATAACCTCAACTCTACCGTAAATTGGATGATCGTACTTTATAGCAAAACCGTTTTGCCGGCACGAAATTTCAAACCCGCCCCGCCCCCCCACCACACCGGGAGCGGAAATGAAATGGAATGGGGTAGTTGCAATGACAGTGTTCCATGACAGTCATTCAGACGGAGGTCGGAAAAATCAGGAGGAAAAAAAAATCAGTTACGCGTTCGAACGCAGATGAGGTTTCGTTACGAATCGTTCCAAAAGATTATGTTTTCGTTTTATTGCTTTATTTTATCTATGAAATGCTTCCTGCCAGCTTTATTATATTTTTACACTTTATTCTAAATCGTTTAGTCGTTATTTTCACCGAGAATTACGTACCGTTTCATCTTTTGTTTATTTATCAATCTTATTTCGAAAAGAACGCGCCGGAATAATAACACAATCTCCCCGATTCTCCCGTTGGTTACCAAGCGGACCTTACAGGCTTACAAGCATCTGAGACACCTCCACCTACGCGTAAACAAACGCACCTAAACACGCAAACAAAACGACAGAACGACAATTAATTCCCAGGGAAATGTTTTCCAGATAATAATTCACATTCCTAACCAATCCAGCGGCAATTTGAGTTGCTTTAAAACGACGACAACTGCGCTTAATGAAATGATAAACAGCCATCACAGTCGAGTGGACGCCATTGTCCAAACAAGGTGCGTTCAATATGTCATGCACGGCCGCGTTCATATATCAGGAATTCAAGCATGCGGGAAAACGTCCTTTCCGAAAACAAGCGTTTTTTAAAGTCTGCAGCCCCACAGATGGGGGTTAGGACCATAATCCTGTCCCAAATGGAGATTAATGGTTTCACCTTTTTGTCATTTTCATGAAGGCAGAATGCTGTTGGCTGTTCAACACGTGGGCCTAATGGAACGTTCTTTTTTTAGGCTCATGAAGAATTTTACAATTAGCGGATGAAAAATACGAGAGGCTTTAAAACTGAGAGATTGAATTTTTCATTTATAATAATTATTATCATTACAATTACAGAAATAAGTAGCCATTTTTATATAGAATAATCGAGGTTAATTTCTTTGGAATAAAATAATTATATGAAAAAAGTTAATAACGAATAAATGAATAATTGCTGAGTCTAGTGTTAATACTTGCTATCATTCGGTACAGACGAAGTCAGTATTGAAAACCCAGATAATTCTATACCTAATTGCCTCTTTAATAATCAAAGATAAAATAATTTTATACCAATCACCACTTAACAATCCAAGATAAAATAATTTTATACCAATCACCACTTTTACAATCCCGATAAAATAATTTTTAAACCAATCGCCACTTTTACAATTCATGATAAAGTAATTCTATACCACCCGCCACTTTTATAATCCAAGATAAAATAATTTTATACGAATCATCACTTTATATTCCGTGATAAAATAACTCTATAACAATTGCCACTTATACAATCTATGGTAAAATAATTTTATACCAATCACCCATTTTAGTATCCAAGATAAAATAATTTTATACCAATCTCCATTTTTACAATCCTTGATGAAACAATTTTACACCAATCTCCACTTTTATAATTCACGATAAAGTAATTTCATACCAATTGCCACCTTTAGTATCCAAGACAAAATATTTTATACCACTCGCCAATTTTACAATCCATGATAAAATAATTTTATACCACTCATCACTTTTATAATCCACAATAAAATAATTTTATACCAATCGCCACTTTTACAGTCCACGATAAGATGATTTTATACCAATCACCACCTTAACAATCCACGATAAAATAATATTATACCACTCACCACTTTTCCATGATAAAGTAATCTCATACCATTTGCCACTTTTACAATTCACGATGACATAATTTTTATACCAATCGCCACTTTTGTAATAAGAGATAAAATAATTTTATACCAATCACCACTTTTGTAATCCACGATAAAATAATTTTATAAAAATTGCCACCTTTATAATACACGGTAAAATAACTTCATACCAATCGCCACTTTTAGTATCCAAGATAAAATTATTTTATACCAATCGACCACTTTTGTAATCAACGATAAAATAATTTTATACCAGTTGCCACTTTTACAATCCAAGATAAAATAATCTTATACCAATTGCCACTTTTACAATCCACGGTAAAATAATTTCATACAAATCGTCACTTTTACAATCCATGATGAAATAATTTTACACCAATCGCCACTTTTACAATCCACGGTAAAGTAATTTCATATCAATCGCCACTTTTAGTATCAAAGATAAGAAAATTTTATACCAATCGCCACTTTTGTAATCCATGATAAAATAATTTTACGCCACTTTTACAATCCACGATAAAATAATTTTATACCACTCGCCACTTTTATTATCGACGATAAAATAATCTTATACCAATCGCCTCTTTTATAATCCAGGAATTTTTTTTATATCAATTGCCACCTTTATAATCCACAATAAAATAATTTTCCAGCAATCGCCACTTTTGCAATCCACAAAAAAATAATTTTATACCAATCGCCACCTTTATAATCCAAAATTTAAACAAATTGGTGGGTGCCACCGCTGTCGATTACACGGGTCCAGAGGTCCACAGCAAACGCCCATCCCTTTCAAAGCACTATGTTCCCAACCAAAACCTCCTGATAGCCGAACGTCGTACGAAGCTAATTTTAGCTCCATCAGCGTAAATAGTTCATGAGAAATAAAACTGGAATCCTTCCAGTATTTCATGGCCATATGGCTCCGAATAACAGCTGCGTTCGGGTATTACGAAGTCGGCCGATCTCATAACGGGACGTAATGAACGCCCCCAATTCAGGAGTGACTCTCTCTCTCTCTCTCTCTCTCTCTCTGGGACGCCAGCAAAACAAAGCCGTCAATAAAGAGGATTTTCAATTTGCCTAAAATTTTTATCTTTTGTCCCGGAGTGATGCGGAAATTCCGGGGGTTGGGTTGGGGTGGGGTGAGGTATGGTGGGGGCCGGGCAGCGTCCTTTTTCATGGGTGCGATATGACCCACGGGGTCGTCCCCGCAGTAGCGAAATGGCTGTCACTGCGCCATTGGGCCGTAAAATGCATCAGTTCTGCGCAGCAGACGCTGCAGTTAAATGAAGTGAGGTTAATGCTTCCGGATTTTGCTGTGTTTAGGGTAAAAAAGGACTAAAGGTTTTTTGCTTCATCTTCGTTTCATTCCGCGAGTCCTTTTATTATTATTATTATTATTATAGGCGTTTTATACTCGGTCACGCTAAAATTCGGGTTGAAAAAGGACCGCTAGAGTCGTGAGAGGATTGTTCAGCATTCAAAGAGGCACTTGATTTAAATCAAGTGGGGAAATAAACAGAATTTTATCTAAATTTACGTTTTGAAAAAAAAAAAAGTATCGCATCTTCTCCGTAAATAAATAATTGCAATCCCATAACAATGATAATATCGCACCATCTATTCATTTAATTTCGTGTGAGAGAGAGAGAGAGAGAGAGAGAGAGAGAGAGAGAGAGAGAGAGATGAAGAACTCAGCCTTAATAATAATTACAATAAGATCCGTGAATTCTATTCAGGTCGCCAATTCAACCTGTAAATAATTGCTCCTTAATTATGGAGCTTCAAGAGGAGTAAAGAAAAGTGAGAGAGAGAGAGAGAGGAGAGAGAGAGAGAGAGAGAGATTCAAAATCTGTTGTATATAACGTTACTCTAGACAGAGAGAGAGAGAGAGAGAGAGAGAGAGAGAGAGAGAGAGAGAGAGAGAGAGAGAATCCTTAATTACTTTCAGAAAACGTCAGGCAGGGTTCCGTGTGAAGTAATGAATGTTTCGCTCGTAAAAAAAAAAAAAAAAACAACAGCAAAGCGTTTCCTTTTATCATTACACCTTAAAAATGTTGCAATAATGCCATGAAAACGCCTCATTTGCAGCGGAGAAGGAAAACTTATACGTTTGGTTTTGAACAAAGGAAGGAGGCTAGGTGTCTGTCGTAAGCAGTACGTATTGACGAATATTAATGATACTGGGCGCTACGTATTTATTGAGATTTTCTTAAGCAGTGTCTATCTTGTAAAGAGCAAAGTGGTATTCAGAACACAGGGGTATCTTGAGATTTACACTTTCTGTGTGTATACATACATACATACTACATACATACCAGAAAACATATACATACATATATATATATATATATATATCTATAATAATATATATCTATATATATATCTATATATATATAATAATATATATATATATATATATAGATATAGATAAGGTAGATAGATAGATATATATCTATACAAGGATATATATATAGATATATATGTATATATCTATACAGATATATTCTATCTATATATATATATTATAAATAATAGACATATATAGATATATATATAGATATATATAAATATATAGATATAGAATATATATATATATAATATAATATATATCTATATATAGATATAGATATTAGATAATAGATATATAGATATATATATATATATATCTATATAATATATATAGATATATATATATATATATATATATATATCTATATATATATATATAGATATATATATATAATATATATTATATTAGTATATATATATTATATAGGGTGTATAATATATATGTAATGGGGGAATACCCCCCCACCCATTATTCATTAGGTAAGCGTGTACGAAACGGAAGGCAAACCAACACACAGCATCACACACAGCCTCTCTCTCTCTCTCTCTCTCGGCAATCCCTCTCTATCTCTCTCTCTCTCTCTCTAGCACCGACACCTCTCTCTCTCTCCACCTCTTTCTCTCCATTCTAACAGGTAATGAAAATGAGAGAGTTGCGTCATAACATTAACGTTTATTAACAATGAATAAATAATGGATAATCAAGTCTTACAGACTAACTCAAAAAACCCCGAATAGTACAATGTCTGATAGTAATCATTAGTCACCAAAAAAGTCTACACCCATCTGGGAACTCTTTGTCCCTCCATTCCAGAACCATCTGTTTCAAAGACACGAGAAACACACTCGTTAGCAAACATAAGCTTAAAGACAAAGTTAATAAAATGGAACATCTTACAAGATATCATACAAGCCATCCCTTTGGCTAAAGTAATTCAACTTGGCTAAAGTAATTCAACTCACCCATGCAGCCGGAATATCTCACTCACTATTCCAAAAAACACTTAGGCACCACCATCGTGGCTCTGCCTTCCTCCCACGAATCTTTGTGCAAGTCTTCCCATAGACTTGCGTATGAAACTATTAAAGGGAAGAGGCACACACGCACATACGAACACACAGTTCGTTAGCGCCTCGCAACACTAGTTGCATCCAGTTTCACAAAGGCACTTCGAGAAGAGTTAATAAACTCAGTACATTGACTTGTCGAACTAAGCATTTTTATCTCACGCCATCCCCAGAAACTCATTCATCAGCTACTCTCGGGTCGTTGCTTCTCACTGTTCTCCACATTCCATAGGTCACTGAGAACACATGGACAATATATTATCAATCAAAAACCCTAGGCCTTACATAGCTCGGCCACCCCATGCTAGCCCCCGCCTAGCAAAATTGCTTATATAATACAAAATATACTGGCCGGCTTAAAATAAAATACAAGTAAAAACTGCAGGTCTCTGGCATTATAAAATAAAGTCTTATCACGCTTTATCTCCCAATAACACTAGACGCATTTTCTCTCATATTTTCTGCATTAGGATTCTTGAATATCCCTCTTTGCTTGTCTGCAAGTAGCTGAACAGACAGCAACAGGCTATAGCAGGCTGTAGGAAGACGGAATGCCTCCCTCATTGTAGAAGACTTCTCACGGCTTCTGCAGATCCCCAAAAGACACGCTGTAGAATTCTCTTGATTGCCCACGTGGAAACTCTTGTAATCACCCTGGGGTAAAATAACAGCAACCTCTCTGCACGGCTGGTGGACGTCTTGCTGGCGTCAGGAAATGACTTTTTTTGGTGTGTGTTAGTATGTCAGTCAAGTCTTTGGTCAATCCAAGAAAATTAACCCAGACATACTACTTCTATCAAACAATGATCCCCAAAAAGTCAGAAATACTAACTGAACGTCTCCCAATTAACTCCCTTTAATATGACCACTAAATCATAAGTCATTATCACAACTCCCAAAGAAAAAAAAAACATCAAGTTCTCCAACTCAATTCTCCAAACTCACACATCAGCACACACACAACTCAGAAATCACAGCAACTCCACGGACTTCTGTACTCACATTTCAAACTCGAATGTGCTCACAAGAAAAAAAAAAAGAAAAAATCGTAATGAGCCCAAGGAAAAAAAAAAAAATCATGTAACACACCCAGACCCAAAAAATGTTCTCTCAAGCTCTGATATCTGAACAACCCACAAAATCAGTAAAAATCTCCAATGTTTAACAGCAAAAACCCCTTTACTGCTCAATAATTAATCACAATGAGACTTAATGTCAAACTCCCTTTTACGTAAGTAACAACCCTCGAAAAATTACATCTCCCGGTAAAATCAAATCTCCCGTCCAAAAAAGAAATGCTACTTAAGCTCAATCCCCCAACTACATCTCTCGTAGGAAAAGGAAGAAAAATAATAAAAAGATAATCACAAGTAGGTTTCCCCAATCACAAAATACATAATACATGTATAATATGCATAACTCCCGCGTTTTTCCCAAGAAATGCTCCATGTAAAGTTATGGAATTTGCCAGAAAGCAAACTCTTACCCATGCGCAGTCGTAAAATGCTATTGTCAACATTTCCAGATATTGCAAAAATTCTGATCTATCATCATCAGAAGAAAAGAAAGAGCACAGCGCTCATCACATCTCTTGTCAGCAGAAAAATCGCCTGCGGACGCATGTTCTAACAGCAGAATAAAGAATTGTCCAGTCAGACACACAAGTTTGGAAACTCATGATTCTCAAAAAAATGTCTAACAGACACGTTTCACAGAATTAACTCCAGGATATGACTAATGTGTTCAAAGATTTGTCTCAAAGACTTATTCTCTCAACATTATATGCCTCCAAGAATAACACACTTGTGAACATGAAAAATGCACACACCTCCATAGGACTACAATGCAGTAATGTCACTCGCCTCTAAATAGTCACGAAATCAAAGAGAAAGAACCACAGAAATCTCCTCTTGGCTCAAAAAAAACTCCCTAACCACAAAAAAAAAAAGGGTCACCCGCCAAAGATTAATTCCAACTCCATATATTTCACCATATTAATAATAACACCACTCCGGCTATAAAAATATTTCCTCCATTTGGTTAATAACTAACCCCCTTATATTTCTCTCTTATTTCTCCAATAGCCACATGTCAATAAAAAAAAACACCACTCCAGTAATAGAGAATAATCACCTCTATTTCGGCAAATACAAAATATTTACCTCTATTTCCCCAATACTCCATGTGGAACAAAACAAGACTCCAAAAAATATATCTCCAAAAAATGTGCACTCAAGGCAACTAACTCACACACTCACAAATATTGCCCCATAATCTCCTCAAAAATGTGTCTCCATTTGCAACAAAGATGGCTGCAAAATAATTGAACTAAACATAGCTCATATCACATTGGCAAATATCAAAATGGCCAAAAATATATCTCCAATATATTATATCTCAAATTATAACTCCAAAATAATATATACCTCCAATTATAACTCCAAATAATATATCTCAATTATAACTCCAAATAGTATATCTCCAATTATATCTCAATTATAACTCCAATTCTCCAGAGAATAACTCAATGTTATAGTCAAAAACTATAAAAACTCTCCCCGTTTAGCATAACTGCTAAAAAAGGGGCAAAACTCGGCAAATAAAACTGTCTAGAAAATTCTAAAAAAATCACCCATGTGTCACAACTCATTATAACAGAACTCCAAATTCACAGTGTCTTAGCCAAGACTTCTCCATATGCACTACGACATAGGTCACTAGAAAACTTACCCAAGTTTCCTATCTCTCACAAAGTTGTCACAAATACAACAAAGGTATTGTGCAAGAAAACTCACAATTTCTGGAACACAAATATCCAGAGAAAAAATGTATGCCATTACGTATGCATTCAAAACAGTGCAAGAAATTCTCCGTTGTATTTCTCTGCAGCATCAAATAGCTAAAACACGAACACGTTCACGAACAATGACTCTAAGTCACGAACTGAGATATTGAAAAATATTCACACCAACTGGAGAGAAAAAATAAATTCAAATTCACTCTTGGTAAAGAAAAACTTGTGTCAGCGATGGCTAATTTCCAAAAAAGGAGAAAAGAAAAATCAACGGCCTTGTTAACTATCTCCCGTGACTCACTAGATGTCAAGCAATTATCTGCTGAACACATAAAAAAAGGAAAAAAAACTAAAATAATGTGTTGTTAGTTCCTCCCATATTCAAAAAAGATTTTACCACCCTTGATAGCATTAAAACGCCCACGTATTAGTATAAAAAAAATCAGTATCAGAAATATCATTATCATAAAATCACCAAAAAAATTGCTATCATCAAAATCATCAGTTTCAGTACAAAAAAAAAATATCACTAATGTCAATGCTTATCCATTCTCCAAGGAATTCAGCAAAAAATTCAGCAAAAGTTCAGCAAGTTTCCCCACAATTCACCAAGATTCAGTCAGATTCATCAAGATTCAGCAAAACTCATCCCCGTGAATCACTGAAATATTCTCCAAAGTTACAAAAACTCAACAAATAATTAACACAAGACTTCTCCCATTAATTCATTGTAATTATTATTCATGAATAATTATCTGTAATAATTACAGAATAATCTCCCACGAAATATCTCAAATCTCTCGTAAAACAATTCTCCCGTAATGATAATTATACTTAAGCAACCCTCCCGTGACACATCTCAAGTATAATAATTACTAATAATAATAATAACTCTCCATAGCAAATAATTCTCTTGCAAAAATCTCAAGTAAGGGTGAAATTCAAAATAGCTTACAACAGTATTGCTGAACCTTATGATATACAACTTCTCCAGATGCAACACCATGACATAACACCATTTCCACATTCACGGCACCGGGCATTACCATTTGGCACCATTTTCAAAGTAATCTCTCCAACACAATAAAAAAAAAAAAAATAATAATAATCTGTGTCTCCCCAATATATTTGTGTCTTCCAAGGCACAAAGAAAACATATAACACATCCCGTGCATGTTAACTACTTTTCCCCTCATTCACGGAAAAGGAAAAGAAAAATCTCTTTTATTTCCTTTTCTCTTCCTCCAAGAGAGAGAAAAAAAATCTCTTTTCTAAAAAAAAAAGACTCTACGGGCATTTCACTTCATCAACTAATCAATCAGCTGATGTCTTAGCATTCAATGTCAAGGGCAAATCCATACCCCAACACAAAGGGAAAAGACAAGGAAAGGGAGGTTTCACCCACACTGAGAAAAAAAAATTTCTCCCCCCCCGTTAGAACAACCCCTCAGTCAAGCGGCAGAACAGCCCGAGGCATGCCAGTAGTTCCCCATCTCCCCTTAAACAGTGTCTGAGGACCCCCTCCCAAGGTATACACTAGTACCCATCTCGCAATGCCCTCCCTCGAGGTATGCAGTACCCACAATGCAACGTGCCTCTCTGCGCGGTAAGCAGAAAGTGCTGAGCCCGTAAAATTGTGGCCGCTCTTGTCTCCAAGCCAAATATGCTTATCTAAGCACAGTTCACATGCAAAAAACATCTCTATACACTCTTATGTGTTTAAAACAAAGACGAATACATCTATCATAAACAGGCGTGAATAAAGAAAACACGTCACTTCTGCTACTATGGGCAAAGACAAGAAAAATTTTTGACCTCTTGAACCAATCCCATTCCACTGAAATGTTTAAAACAACCCTTCCCTTCAAAACAATAGTTTTTAACACTCACCACTCCATAATGGGAACAAAAAGAACTCGAAATTCTAGTAAAACGCGGCAGTGATACATGCACTAAACACAACACCCGCACGGCCGTCTCGGGATGCCTGGGAAAAATGCTGAGTCCAATAAAATCCTTCCCTCCCTTTAGCACAGTTAACAGATAGATATTTTCTCATTTTTTCTCACTAAGTAACTGAAAACTAACAGTTTAACAATTTTCCACAATCCCACAAAGGCTTTGTTGTTCGAAAACTATCGCTAAGTCATAACCCCTAACTGGTCACCCATATCTCTACATTGGCGTTCCTAGGCATAAAAAAGAAAAAAAAACTTTCATACCCTTTTTTCACCGCCTGCCACCACTGTAATGGGGGAATTCCCCCCCCCCCCCCATTTTTCATTTGGTAAGCGTGTACGAAACGGAAGGCAAACCAACACACAGCATCACACACAGCCTCTCTCTCTCTCTCTCTCTCTTGGCAATCCCTCTCTCTCTCTCTCTCTCTCTCTCTCTCCACCTCTTTCTCTCCATTCTAACAGGTAATGAAAATGAGAGAGTTGCGTCATAACATTAACGTTTATTAACAATGAATAAATAATGGATAATCAAGTCTTACAGACTAACTCAAAAAACCCCGAATAGTACAATGTCTGATAGTAATCATTAGTCACCAAAAAAGTCTACACCCATCTGGGAACTCTTTGTCCCTCCATTCCAGAACCGTCTGTTTCAAAGACACGAGAAACACACTCGTTAGCAAACATAAGCTTAAAGACAAAGTTAATAAAATGGAACATCTTCAAGATATCAAACAAGCCATCCCTCCTTTGGCTAAAGTAATTCAACTTGGCTAAAGTAATTCAACTCACCCATGCAGCCGGAATATCTCACTCACTATTCCAAAACACACTTAGGCACCACAATCGTGGCTCTGCCTTCCTCCCACGAATCTTTGTGCAAGTCTTCCCATAGACTTGCGTATGAAACTATTAAAGGGAAGAGGCACACACGCACATACGAACACACAGTTCGTTAGCGCCTCGCAACACTAGTTGCATCCAGTTTTCACAAAGGCACTTCGAGAAGAGTTAATAAACTCAGTACATTGACTTGTCGAACTAAGCATTTTTATCTCACACCATCCCCAGATACTCATTCATCAGCTACTCTCGGGTCGTTGCTTCTCACTGTTCTCCACATTCCATAGGTCACTGAGAACACATGGACAATATATTATCAATCAAAACCCTAGGCCTTACATATATATATATATATATATATATATATATATATATATATATATATATATATATATATATATATATATATATATATGGTTGCGTTTATTCCAAAACCGAAAAAAAACCATGTGACATCTTTTCTCCACATTCAGAAGTGTCCTTAAAAATGTGGCCCCCTTAATCCAAGACTAATTAAACAAATAGCCCTCCCTCTCAGTCTAAGGCCATCTGTCAACCTTGTCCCTCAGTCAAAGGCTCATTTGACAAAATAGCTATCTCAATCAAAGGCCTTTTGATGGCTTTGTCCATTGATCAGGAGTTCATTAGACAAATGTCCCTCTCAGTCAAAGGCTCATTAGATAAAATGACCCTCTCAGTCAAAGGCAATTTGACGGCCTTGTCCCTTAATCAAAGGCAAATACAATAAATTTCTCCCCTCAGTCAAAGACGCAAAAGATCACTTTCCCCTCAGTCAAAGGCGCATTCAACAACTCCCTCCTTCTGGCAAAGGCGCATTCGACAACTCTCTTCCTCTGGCAAAGGCACATTCATCAACTTCGAAGAAGCAATTACGATTCGAAATCACATTCTCGCCGAGATGACAAGGAGCCCTGAAGAAGGCCATTAAGGCGAAAGCGTGACACACTAAATCATTCTCGTTTTGGATATGATGGATCTCCTCTCTCTCTCTCTCTCTCTCTCTCTCTCTCTCTCTCTCTCTCTCTCTCTCCAGGAAGCTGAGTAAAACTATAAGATATAAACGTAAAAACATATACTTAGTATATGAAAAAAATACTGAAATAGAACGTAAATAAACAACCATTTGTGCAAATCATGAACTCGAGGATAAACCAGCTGGTTATTCCTTCAGGCTACTTAGTAAAGGAATTCGGAATTCTTTTCCTTCCTACATTTTTCACGAGTAGTTTTGCAGCTTTCTCACGAGTAGTTTTGCAGCTTTCTTTTTAAAGAAGAAGGGTTATTACATGTCACAGGATACTTATATGCGTATAATGTCAAAGTCATGTCAAAGGATACTCATTTTAATGTCCGCGTCTAGCCCAGGCCAGAAGATATTAGTGGTAGTGGGTTTACAGTAACATCCCAACTTAATGGACCACGACTTAGGGGACTATCAGCTGTGATGCCATGATTATTTTCTTAAAAAAACAAAAAAGCTATGCAACATGGTTTCATAACTGAAATCAGGTGTAGTTTGGTATTACGTGAATTGGGGGGCAACCCCCCCCCCCCCACAACAACCATCTTTACACCCAACCCTCCTCTTGCCTCTTACCAACCCCCCACCGCCACCCGCTCCCCCCCCCCAAAAAAAAAAAAAAAAAAAAAAAAAACTCGCATTGCGTAAAATTCCTTCCAAAATTCGTTTTAATATGAGCCGTCGGGTGCATTAACATAATGCCATTTTGCATCAGTGAGAAAAGATTCCCCAAAGAGATAGTTTCCATTTTCATATTTCTTCTTCTTCTTCTATTAAATGGTCCTTGGTGAAATGAAGATTGCGTGGGGCTGGAGAGAGAGAGAGAGAGAGAGAGAGAGAATCTCTCTCTCTCAATTAAGTTCAAGAGTACTGTAAAACCGGTGATTACTTATAACTTCTGTCTGTCTGTCTGTCTCAATTCAGTCCAAGAGTACTGTAAAACTGGTGATTACTTTGCACGCCAACCTAAACTCTCTCTCTCCTCTCTCTCTCCAGATCTCTCTCGCTCTCTATCTCTCTCTCTCTCTCTCTCTCTCTCTCTCTCTCTCTCATGGAATTAGAGCACAGAACTGAAAAAAAAAACTACAACTGAACCCACTCTAACTCTACAGAATCAGTCGGGAAGTTGAAATATGGGATTTGATAAAAAATGAACATTCTAAAAAGCATTAGAAAATTATCAATGGTATAATGGATAAATAAATGAATGAATAAACAAATATTTATAAAGTATGTATTTCAAAGAAAGCTAATGGAAGCTAACAAAAACTCCCCTTTTTTTTCTCCTTCACAAACATACTATTACGTCTTGTCCACTAAAAAGTTCCAAACTGGTAAGCACTTTAACGAACAAAAAATCAACATTGAGTGTTTGTAAATAAAACCTCTACAACTCAGACTGGCTTCAAAAAACTTTTACATTTTTATTTTCTGTAAATTTATTTTCTTTTTCTGAAAACTATTAAATTTTTTTCTGAAAACTTAAAATTTTTTTCTGAAGTTTTTAAATTTCATTTTGAAAACTATTTTTTTTTTTTTTGCTGAAAATCATTTTAAAGTTTTTTTTTTTTTTTTTCTGAAATTCTTCAAATTTTGTTTTCCGAAAAGCCTTTAAACATTTTTTTTGAAAACTTAAGAAATTTTTTCCCTAAGAACTATAGAATTTTTTTCTGAAAATTTAAAAAAATTATGTCTGAAAACTCTTATAAAAACTTTGTTTAAAACTTAAATGTTTTCTTCTGAAATTTTGTTTTTCTGAAAACTTTATTCTTTTCGAGTTTATCAAAACAAAATCATGACCATCAATCCAGTCGGGAGGCAATAACGCACCCGGCCATTGTTGGCCGAAATAAAAGCCGGCGAAATGATTACGCGGACGAAACATCCGTAAAATAAAAGCCTAAAAGCCTCATTTATTTCGGGGTCGTTATCATGCCTCTGTATCCATTACAAAATTAACAAGCCATCAGCGTCGATCTATCTTTGTAATGTATTGGATTACCCTGATGCGTATTGATTACGCGTTATTTATCTATAGACTGTGATGTCGGCCATTTCGTATGATCATCTATTTGCGTCATTATCTGGAATTATAATTGATTCCATATAATTTTTTTTTCCAGGGAATTTTATAATTACATATACATCATTTCATTGCAACCTTTTCGACAATTGCTTAACATTGCGGAATTTTATCAATTCAAATCAAGCGAGGACATGCTTACTGATCGGGAATCACAGAGGAAGGGAGAAAGTTCTAAATTGCAAGGTGATTAATTGATCTGTATAAGCTGGCGTCACTCTACTACGACCATTGAATCAGGGAACATCTTTGCTATTATTTTGAAATATATATATTTCTCTCTCTCCGTATATAAAATACATATATATATATATACATATATATATATATATATATATATATATATATATCTATATTATATATATATATATATAGATATATATATATATATATGTATGTATAGAGAGAATATATATTTCTCTCTCTCTCTACTCTCCTCTCTCTCTCTCTCTCTCTCTCTCTCTCTCTATATATATATATATATATATATATATATATATATATATATATATATATATATATAGATATATTATATATAATATATATATATATATATATATATATATAATATATATATATATATATATATATAGAGAGGAAAGAGAGAGAGAGAGAGAGAGAGAGAGAGAGAGAGAGAGAGAGAGAGAGTTCGTAGGCTCCACTCCTTTCAGATCACACGTCATTGTTTATTCAAAGGGAATCCTCAAAGTTCCCTTTTTTCTGAAGTTTACCCGAAGATCCACAAGACCCGAATATCAAAGAGTTTATCTCTATCTTGGGGACTATCTGCTCTGATACCAGAGAGAGAAAAAAAGAAGAAAAAAAGAGGTAAATATAGTAAAACAAAATAAGGCAGATATGGTGAAAAAAAATAAGATAGATATGGTAATATATTAAGGTAAAACTGACAAGAAATAAGGTAAATGTGGTAAAAAAAATAAGGTAAATAAGGTAAAAAAATATAGTAATTATGGTAAAATAATAAGGTAAATACAGTAAAAGAATAAGATACATGTAGCTAAAAATAAGGTAAATATGGTGAAAAATAAGGTAAACTCGGCAAGAAATAGGGTAAATATGGTAAATAATAAGGTAAACATAGCAAGATATAGGGTAAATATGGTAAAAAATAAGGTAAAAATGGCAAGAAATAGGGTAAATATTGTAAAATAAGGTAAATATGGTAAAAAAAATAAGGTACAAACGGTAAAAAATATAAGGTTATATATCCAACACTTCTGGGAAGATGTTTTGTGTTTTTTGTTTTCTCTAAGATTTTCTTTTCTGAATAAGGAACCATTATCTTTGTTTATGCTGGACACAAAATAAACAAAGACTGGCACTGAAAACTGCAAGGAAATAGCTCATAAGATATACTTACACACTCACATATATGTAAACAAGTGCTCAAGAGTTCATTACCTACACACACACACACACACACTTTTATATATATATATACACACACACACACACACACACACACACACATATATATATATATATATATATATATATATATATATATATATATATATATATATATATATATACAGTGAAAATTGTAGGCGGTTCTATCAACCAGGTAGACATCAGTCGATGCAAGGTGAAGGACAATCCTTTATTCCCATTATTTGTACTTTATTGTCGCGACGTTTCAAGACATAAAAGTCCCATTATCAAGCTAAAAGAGAGATAAAACAAAAGTTAAAATCACAAACTCGGAATACATATTAAAAGCTTAAAAAGTTAACAAATATAAATAGCAAGTGCAAGAGTAGGGAGGAGTCAATACCATAAGGTGCTGAAGCACAGACCGAGTGACAATTCAGGCCGGGTCAGCTTCGACTTGAACTCACGAGAGATACAGAGGTGTTGAGGAAGACTGGGTGTTTAACTGCGGAACGAGTTGTTTAATGAAAAGTGATTCTAAAATAGCTAAATGCTGTTCGTTAGGGGATTGGCCTATAAGTGAGATTAGACTCTCATCGCGGCGTTAGTTATAGAACAGGTGTCAAATTAACAAATCCTGAGTTTTCATGTATACGCGAGCACACAAAGAAATGTAAACATGACATGAATTACAAAGATTTTAAAAATTATAGGCCAATCCCCTAACGAACAGCATTTAGGCTATTTTAGAATCACTTTTTCATTTAAACCAACTCGCTTCCGCAGTTAAACACCCAGTCTTCCATTCACCACCTCTGTATCTCTCGTGAGTTTCAAGTCGAGCTGACCCGGCCTGAATTGTCACTCGGTCTGTGCTTCAGCACCTTATGGTATTGACTCCTCCCTACTCTTGCACTTGCTATTTATATTTGTTAACTTTTTAAGCTTTTAATATGTATTCCGAGTTTGTGATTTTAACTTTTGTTTTATCTCTCTTTTAGCTTGATAATGGGACTTTTATGTCTTGAAACGTCGCGACAATAAAGTACAATGGGAATAAAGGATTGTCCTTCACCTTGCATCGACTGATATATATATATATATATATATATATATATATATATATATATATATATATATATATTTCTAGTCAGAATTTAAGTATTATCGTGTTTCTGGGTCATGATCTATGGTCGTTTAGGACAATGTAATAATGAATGTCTAAATTTGTTGGATCCACGAAAAACCTTTGGAACATGCTTCGGGTGACTCCACACCATCTAAATCAGAGGGCCATTAGAAAACGGAGCCAATCCAATCCGAAGAAAAACGAAAATTCTTTCTAATTTAAGCTTAACAAAAAAAAAAACATAAATCCTTTTAACTTCGAGCGAAAGAAAACAACAAAAGAATTCCTGTTAATTTAAGGTTGGACGAGAGAGCGAAATACCTCAATTCTTTCGACTGAACGATGCCCCCTCCACATCTGGTTAATTATGCAATGCCAATTATTTCACGAGTCTTTGAACGCCCAGGCTGGTCTCAAGCCCGGATACGAGAGCAGGGGCAGAGAGAAAAGTTGGATATCTATTCCTGGAAAAATACCTTAATTCTTTCAACTGAACGATATTCCTCCCAATCTACTTTACTTAGTTGAACAATGCCAAAATTTTATGAGTGTTTAAACGCCCGGGCTGGTTCTCAAGCCCGGATGCGAGAGCAGGGCCAGAGAGAAGTGTCTAATATCGCTTCCTGAAAAAGACCAAACTATCGCAGAAACTGAAACAAGCCTTAGGAATCGTCTACAAGCGGTAATGACTCGAAACAAAAACCGGTGTATCAAAGCACTACAAGGTCACAGTACTATAATTACTTAAGGATTTGTGGTTCAGAATCACTCGGCCTTATGCCAGCATACACCCCTGTCCTGAGGGAGTATAGGAGGTCCGGCGTGGACCTTGGAACTCATACCAACTAACGCAGTTTCCATAAAGAGAAGACTTTCGCCTCTTCAGTCCAACAGTTTCCTTCATTATCGTGCATCGCTCTGCAAAAGAGATTGCTGTTTAATGTCGTTGCGTTTTTGGCAACGTAGGAACCTCATTTGCATCGGGTCAGATAAAACAGACTTCATTTGATTGCGGGGAGCAGAGAGAGAGAGAGAGAGAGAGAGAGAGAGAGAGAGAGAGAGAGAGAGAGAGAGAGAGGTGCCAACAGGATTGTCTGTTTCAGCACTTGTTCAGAAAATATATCCTATATGAAAACAGCTACTTGTGTTAATTTATAACTTATTAGAGAGAGAGAGAGAGAGAGAGAGAGAGAGAGAGAGAGAGAGAGAGAGAGAGAGAGAGAGTTTTACGGTTTATATCCTGAATGTTTATTAAACTTCATCAATTTATTCTGAACGGTATAACCTTAATTTTTACTTCAGTGCCAAAATTGCAATACTGCCCTAGCACACCCTGGCTGCAACCCACTACGCTCAACTAGCAACTAGGTACATATTTCACTACTTATGTTCACAGTAGTGTAATGGGGTTTTAAAAGAAAGTACTTGAAGCTTATGACAATATATATATATATATACATATATATATATGCATTTTTTATATATATATATATATATATATGTATATATATACATATATATATATATATATATATATATATATATATATATATATATATATATATATATATATAGGAAGGTTGGGGCATCTGGAACGCCGTAGATTCAATATAAACAGGATGGACATAAGCCAGCGTAGCATCATATATTTATTGTCCAAATTTTCGAGACTTTGGGTCTCATCATCAGGGCTGTAAAATATGCAAAATATACAAATTAAAATAAGACTCAGTATTAATATCAATAAAAATGGAACAACATAAACGTTAAATATATTAATTTAAAAAATTAACTGAAATAAAATGAAAAAAAAAAAGAAGTGAAGGATGCTTAAGTTAGTACCTATCTCTATGGAGTTAAAAATCTGAGTGACGTTCTCTGGTTTTTAAAGGAGGGCATCAGCTATGCTATAAATAAAACTGTGGAAGAGGTCTGACCATTTAATGGGGGCACAAGCTGTTTAACTGTCAACGACTCCAAAACAGAGAGAGAATAGTCATTGGGCGCTTGGGTGATAATGCGGAAATCCTTATATGAAAATGTTTTACATTTCTTACAATGTTCTCGTATGTTAGAGAATTTTTTTGCTTTCAAAGTACATCCCGCACGGTGACTGACTCCGTGATGAGAATCGATTCTGACTTTGAGCAATCTTTTGGTGGCTCCCACATATTTCCCGATTTTACATTTCGGGCAAGTAAAGCAATATACCACCAAAGATCGCATTAAAGCCGGAAGTTTATCTTTGTGGGAGAACAAAGAACCCAGAGTTTTAGGATTTATTGCTATTAACTTAAGATTCACAGCCGGAAAAGTTTTCTGAATGACTTTTTGTAATTGGACCTAAATGCGTTGGACTGAATGAAGGGTATATAGGCATACATTAATAATTAAAGCACGTCCGGTACAAGTTGACGTGGCTGAAATTTATCATTTAAAAAGTTATTAACATATTTAAAGAATAAGGCTGGAGGATACGAATTGTTTTTAAAAAACTGGAGTAAAAATTGGATTTCGCTATGGAAGTTATGCCAGCCGGAAGATAACGTATAAGCACGGAGTAATAGCGTGGAAATACTATTTAATTTTAATGTTATGGAACAACTGCTATAGAAGTTAGTACCTTGACCTGTGAACGTCGTTTTTCTAAAGACGCTCGTATTAAAACCGTGTTCTGTCCTAGTAATTAAAACATCTAAAAAAGCAAGTTGGTTGTCTTGTTCATGCTCATGTGAGAAATGTATATATTCCAAGAAAGCTTCCGCTGCTTCTCGGGACCTAAATAGAGCAATGGTGTCATCCACATATCGCTCATAAAAAAGAGGGCGATATCGGGACACCCATCCAGCATCTGTTCCTCGAAAGAGCACATAAAAGCGTTAGCCATAACTGGGGCGAGTGGCGACCCCATCGAAACACCATCAACTTGTTTAAAAACTTTATTGTTAAAAATAAAGTGAGTGTCCTGCACTGCAATTTCTAGAAGTTTCTTAAAATTATCCTTATTAAAACCATGATATAAAATATTTTCCTCGTAAAAGATCTTATCTAAAATGGTGTCAACCGTCGCCTGCAACGGTATGTTTGTAAAAAGAGATGTGACATCCAAACTCACCATATATAAGTCAACATCCTGTGGTAGAATATCAGGTACAAGGTTAGCAGAATTGAGTAAAACGTATTCATTATTTGCAAATGGCTGTAGCGATGGTACCAAGAAATTTGCTATCTGGTAATTTGGGGTATTGTATGCCGCCAAAATTAGTCGTATATTTTACAGCCCTGATGATCAGACCCAAAGTCTCGAAAATTTGGACAATAAATATATGATGCTACGCTGGCTTTTCTCCATGCTGTTTATATTATATATATATATATATGCATATTTATATATATATATATATATATATATATATATGGTATATAATTATATATATATATATATATATATATATATATATATATATATATATGAATTATAATCACTTTAGCACGTGATTCATTTATCACACATATGTGTGATATATATATATATATATATATATATATATATATATATATATATATATATATATATATATGTATAGTATATATATATCCTAGTACTATATATATATATACATATATATGTATATATATACACACACATATATACATATATATATATATATATATATATATATATATATCACAAATATATATATATATATAATATATATATATATATAATATATATATATATATATATTTATATGTATATATATATAATAATCCTTAAAAAATCACTGCAGATGCACGTGACTTCAGTATATAAGCGACTACCACAGGAAAATGACAGGCAGGAGGGCAGTACCAAGCGCTTTTTCGGGTTTATCGACGCATCGTCGGGGCTCAGTGTGTGAATAAACATGTGCGTCTGTGTATACATGTATTTAAAGCATACTGAAACGCCGAGGAAGCTTCCCAGAGTCTCCCGCAAGCATAAACAAGCGCCTTCCCCTTCGCCCTGACGAAAACAACGATCTCCTTTTCACGACCCGTAAATTCCAGTTTATGAAATCGAGACTTTGACGCTGGGTCATCACTCGGTCATCGGACCTTTCGTTTGGGGGTCCCCTACCCCTCCCCCGCCCCTCCCTTCAGGGTCATGGAAGGAGGAGGAGGAGGAGGAGGAAACCCGTCAATACCAGTTCATGAAATCGAGAATTTGACGCTGGGTCATTTCTCGGTCATCGAGCCTTTCATTTGGGGTCCCTTATCCCTCCCCCCATCCCTCCCTTCAGGGCCATGGGAGGAGGAGGAGGAGGAGGAATACGAGTCCCTAGGGGTCCCTCAAAGTCCCTCAGGGGAGAAGAGAGATTAGGGAAAGGGAAGATCCTCAAAAAATCGTTGTCAAATGAACGAAATGTCGAAGTGAAGAGGAAGTGATAAATTGGGTGGACAGAAAGGCTGGATAAAAAAAAGGGTTCGTTTGGAGGGAATGGAAGGGAATTGGCGACTGATGAGATTATTGGAAGGGCATTAAAGGGAGGGAGGGAGAGAGAGAGAGAGAGAGAGAGAGAGAGAGAGAGAGAGAGAGAGAGATAATGCATTCAGATTAGTTATATGGGTATATATATAAAATAATATATATATATCTATAAATAAATATATATATATATAATATATATATATATATATATATATATATATATATATATATTATATATATAAAACTGCTTCCAAGTTTGCAAAAAGCTATCAGCATCACTGTCAGTCACAAATCAAACACATTTCGTCTCTCTCTCTCTCTCTCTCTTTCTCTCTAAATTTGACTGGAACCTATTTTAAAAACGGTACAGATAATCATTTAATAAAGGGTTTAATTCCGAAGCACGAATTATATGAATACATTTATAATAAATAAATAAATGAATAAATAACAACTACCTTGAGAGGAGGTCCCTGGGTCGTCAGTCCGTGGAACGAAATTTGGAAACTTCCGGAATCATGTTTTGTCATAACACCCCCCCCCCCCCCCCCGGCCCGCCAACCGCCACCTCCCCCCCCCCCCCCTCATAAAAAACACTTTAAAGTCGTACCATTTTCCACACGAGTGTCAATAATATCGTCAACTTCGTCCAGGATTTTCTGTTTATTTTATTCAGACGAATGGACGACGAACTGAATGACGGTAATCAGTGTTTGTGGATGTGTGGGCAAGAGTATTTGTTCTGGTAGATTGTTTGAAATTGTTATGCATTTGGACGAAAAATATCGCACATTGTATTTAAAGTGTCATTGATATATATATATATATATATATATATATATATATATATTATATATACTATATATATATACTATATATATATCTATATATATACTATATATATATATATATATTATATATATATATATGTATATCATATATATATATATATATATATATATATATATATATATATATATATATATGTCATTGACATATAAATACAATATATACACTATAGATAAAATATATTTATATATATGTATTTATATGTATGCATACTATATGTACATTTTATATGTATAGGTCTGTATATATATATATATATATATATATATATATATATATATATATATATGTACGATATCTAAGTATATTACATATATTATGTACATTTAAAAAATAGTTTTCCGCACAGATACACACACGCATTTTATATATATATATATATATATATATATATATGCGTGTGTGTGTGCGTGCGTGTGTATTTCAGTCTGTGCATCTGTCCGTTCGTGGTAACCTTATAATTAAGGCAGTGACCTTGCAACGGAGTGGAAATGGCTCTCATCCTGGACTCAACGACCCTCAAAGGAGACAAATTGAATTCTCTCTACTTTTCCCTTTTGTTTTAATTTCTGTCACTTTTTCCACTTTTTACTTCTATTTCTATTATTTCTATTTCTTACAATTGATTATTGTTTTATTTGCTTTCCAAAAATTCCGTTTTGAATTCTTTATCTTAAATTTTTTTTTATATTTCCTCCAGCATTTTTCAATTAGTGTAATAATATAAAAAGATTGGGCGATGTTCTCTTTTAATTAAATAAGCTATTACTTAAGGTTCATGACGAATAGAGCAGTTAATTCCAGAATTTTATTCCAATAAAATATATTTCTGCTAGAAATAAATCCTGGTGCAATTTTATTCCAGTAGAATTACATTCTGGTAAAATATAATTCCGGCAAAATTGAATTCCAGTCAAATTCAATTACATAAAATTTAATTCAATAAGGTCTATTGGGAATTAATTCCAGTAGATTATAATTCCGATAGATTTTAACTCCAGTAGAAATGAATTCCCGTAGAATTAAATGCCTAGTGATTTAACAATACTCTTAACATATTGTAGAACATGTATGTACATACATATAAATTATGATATATATATATACATGTATATATATAAGAATAACACTTACCTTATATCCTTATCATATATATATATAATATTAATATATATATATTATATATATATATTTAAGAGATATAGTAGTGAGTAACGTAATGAGACTTAGCTGGATTGAATTGGCTTTTATTAACCAAGTAATAACGCTGAAAATGAGGCTTTTTGAGTAAGAATATGACAAAATAAACGATAATGCGTTATTACTGCAGAACATTAACGGCTCATAATAAGAGAGAGAGAGAGAGAGAGAGAGAGAGAGAGAGAGAGAGAGGTGAGAGACGGAGGAGGAGAAGGAGAGAGAGAGAGAGAGAAATGAAACTCAAGATTCCTCCCATTTAATCTCATTTCCCTCGACTCTTCCTCATCAATAATGCTGACGGATTCTGGGATTCTCTCCTTTACTACAACTGACGAGACTCATGTCCATTGATGGTGAATATTTCTCGATTTCCTTTTCTCGTTAAGGAAATCAAACACGAGATTATGGAGGAACAAGTTTCGTAACTATAGAGAGGAAATGATACAAAGAATATTACTACATTAAAAAGGGAAGGTTCGTTTCATTTGTCATTATTCATACATGCAGTTTGCATTGCTATCTTGTCTAGTTTAGCATTATGTTCAATGAGTTTGCATAAAATGACAAATGATTTTGCCTACATTCTATGCAGTTTGAAAATTTTTACACATAAATAGAAATAAAAAATAATTTTAACGGTCTTTACGAAAATATGAAGTGTACACCAGCAAAGATTCCGTATAAGATTTAATATCTTATCATCTTATTTGTCAGGGCTACCAACTGCTCCGACTATCCATCCTTCCACCAGGAGTACCAACCGGACCTAGAGAGCGAAACCTCATTATTCCCCCTCATTCATATTAGTCTCGAGACTTTTATTTGTCAACAAATACGAGACTAGTGTAAACATTCGAATGCCTTTATGCGGATACAATTGTCTCAGGACGAGATTAAACGAAATGAAATATTTAAACAACAGAGAAAGTCTGGAGATCTTAATGTTACTTTCTCATTGGATTCGAAACCTTCGTTTGAACCTGACTAGTTTGGGACTGTTTTATTTAATCGCTGACTCTGACGTCCACTGACGTAAACAGCAGTGGTATGACTGTGAGTAATTGTTAAGAGATCTACCTAAATTCCTTATAGTTTTACTTCTTGTAGATCAAGGTGACAAGACATCAGGGAGAGTCATCTTAATCAGGTTCAACCATTTCTCGTAAAACTGCAAATGACGAACCGTTATGAAAACTGTCTCTTATAGTTTTTAGAACACATTTACAATTCTTTCGCAATGAGGAGAAAATAAGCACACCACACTAAACTGCTAATTAGTCTTGAGAGAGAGAGAGAGAGAGAGAGAGATTTTCTTCGACGTCTCAGCAGTGACGATTCACGAAAAAACGAAAAATAATTACTGGTCGAGGTGTGGCCCGGCTGACTCCTTATTACCAACCAACCCCCTCCCCCCACACCCACCCTTTCTCTAACCAATCCTCACCTCACCCCCTACCCCTCCCCCCACCCCCCACCCAAAACCCGGCCCCCACGTCCCTTCCAATGTCCATTTAAAGTTTCCTTCGACTTGAGCTCCTCGACTCGGAGGGGAAATTAAAAAGCACAGCGCCATTCTCTCTCCCTTTTTCCTCCCTCCCTCCCTGGACTCAGGGAGGGAGGGAGGGAGGGGGAGCTGCAGGGGCGAAGCATGAAAGAGAGAATGGAAGGAGGGAATAGGAGAAGGGAACGGAGACCCCTGCTAGATAAAAGGGAGGGAGGGAGGGGGAGCCGGAGGGGAGAGGCAGGAAAGAGAAAATGGAAGGAGGAAACAGGAGAAGGGGGCGGAGACCCCTGCTAGATGAAGTCATTTCGACTCTTGAGAGGAATTAAAAAGCAAAATGCGCTCTCACTCTCCTTGGAGTTTTTTTTTCTATTATTTTTCATTTTCCGGAAGTAGATGGGAGTAGAATGGGGAGTAATGAGGGGAGTTAAATGGAGTAGAGACTGAGGAGGGGGCGTGGACCCCTGTTTAATGAAGTCTTCATTCGCGGGTTAAATGAACCGGAAGAAGGAAAAGTACCAAATGTTTTTGGCACATTAGAATTGTACGTTCGAGACTTGATTTCATTTCAGTTTTTATTTGTCTTTTTCCTTTATCACTATTTTCTAATTATTACCTGCGATTTAAATGAAACAGAAAAAGAAACTTACTATAGTGGGCGTAATGTCTGTCCGTCCTCCGTCTGTCACTCAATACAGCCAAACGGCTCGTCCGATGGGCATGAAACTTGGCAGGCTTATAGTGGGGACCCCTAAGATGGTTAATAATGGGGTTTCACCCTACCTACCACCCCCTAACCCCTCCGAAGGGGGTGGGGGTAAGAAGGGATTCCTTGAAACGGCGCTGGAGCTGCCCCGTGAAACGAGGCTGTTTACGTCCGTAGACTTAGTCACTTTTCGAATTTACATACATAATTTCCGTATACATATGTTTGCTAATATGAATAATGGGAAAAAGGAAAAGGAAAGTATCAAATATATCTGGCAGATTAGGACGAAAAAAAAATGGGGTCTGTCACGAAATGGTGGTTGAATTCCTTTTTTTTACTTTGTCTTTGTCCTTTTCATTTGTCGCTATTTCTTATTTCAGTCCTGGTGATTCGCCTGTTGTCAGGAATCTTTTTACTCACAGTTGAGTGGCTACAATGTCCTGGCAACAGGAAACACGTCCAGTGACGTATATCGACAGAATAAATGAATACTACCCATCCATATCACGTTCTAAAAAACAGAAACTGAATTTCCAATCAGCCCAGCAACAACAATCACTGACCTACTCACTCGTCCCTGCTCTTGGGCTCTGTCGGTGAAGCCGCCATATTGGAAAGTGTCTTTGGATATGTTACTGATATTCGTTCTAGTTACAACTGCTCTCATTACCGTCTATATTGATTCTTCTTTTTCTCCTGCTATTAAGTTATTAAATAAAGGTTCATTATATCTTAAACGCTAAGAGGATGGCTGCCTGGCAAATTATCAAGGAGAAAAATGGCCAAATATCACAAGATCTTCATTGTGGAAGGTTAATGGTACTGGGAGACGAGTATCACACAATAATATAAAAGGGATCATGTCGCTACAGCGTAAGGTAAGCTCCCTTTTGCTGATCACCCATCCAGATATTGATCAGACTCAATTATCTAACCGTACAGCGATTAAGCTACCCATATGCAACCATTGGAGGTTACCCGTCCAAGTAATGACCACATCAACCTACGGCGATTAAGCTACTCATCGGCATCCATTGGAGGTTACCCGTCCAAGTACTGACCACATCAAACGTTGCTTAACTTTTATCATATGAATAATGAAGGTGTATACACCATTGCTATTCGTTCCATTTATTTTTTTTTCATGTTTTTTTTTGTTCTTCACTGACCTCATTTTTATATACAAATATAGCTTTCAATTTATGCTTATGATTATTATGTATATATATAGTATATATATATGTTATATATATAGTATATATATATATATATATATATATATATATATATATATATATATATATATATATATATATATATATATATATATATATATATATATATATATATATATATATATATATATATACTCACCAGTGCTCACAATACTTTCGAAATTTCAGCAGAGAGCCTTTTCATGTTTTTGCCCTTCTGCACTTTGAGAAAGAGAAAAGAAAGAGAGACAGAAAGAAAAAATAAAAAAATGAAGAGAGAAAGAAAGAAGGAAAGAAAAAATAAAGACAGCAAAGAACTCAGAAAATCGGAGGAAAGAAATTGGAATAAAAGTTCAACAACGACGTATCAGACCATCATCAGGAACCGGTTTCTACGATATGTGACGGGACATTTTCACAGCTGTCAAAAAAAAAAAAAAAAAAAAAAAAAAATCTGCTTATGGTTTGACGTTAAGTACTATCTCACAGAAAAAGAGAAGCTTTTCGACCATCTGTTAGTACATCTTAAGGTATAATGAACCCCTTATTCTAATGGAAGCTTGAATTTCAAGTCATTGGAACCTGTAGCGGGTTTGTTCCTGATTAATAATAATAATAATAATAATAATAATAATAATAATAATAATAATAATAATATTCTCATAGTAGCACGAGTCATGAAATAGAGAAAAAAATCCATAGTCCTGTATACGTACACTATATAAAAGAAGTCTGTACAGATTTATCTTTAAATATTTGTACATATAAATAACTGTGAATTTGTTTCTCCCATAATAATAATAATAATAAATAATAATAATAATAATAATAATAATAATAATAATAATAATAATAATAATAATAATATCTGAAAACCAGTGAAGACGAGTGGTTAAAGAGTGCATGGGAAGAAGGACTAATAAAAGTAGACGAAGACCCAGATATATACAGAGACAGGAGAAAGACAGAAAGAACAGAGGACTGGCACAACAAACCAATGCACGGACAATACATGAGACAGACTAAAGAACTAGCCAGCGATGACAATTGGCAATGGCTACAGAGGGGAGAGCTAAAGAAGGAAACTGAAGGAATGATAACAGCGGCACAAGATCAGGCCCTAAGAACCAGATATGTTCAAAGTACGATTGACGGAAATAACATCTCTCCCATATGTAGGAAGTGCAATACGAAAAATGAAACCATAAACCACATAGCAAGTGAATGCCCGGCACTTGCACAGAACCAGTACAAAAAGAGGCATGATTCAGTGGCAAAAGCCCTCCACTGGAGCTTGTGCAAGAAACATCAGCTACCTTGCAGTAATAAGTGGTACGAGCACCAACCTGAAGGAGTGATAGAAAACGATCAGGCAAAGATCCTCTGGGACTATGGTATCAGAACGGATAGGGTGATACGTGCAAATAGACCAGACGTGACGTTGATTGACAAAGTCAAGAAGAAAGTATCACTCATTGATGTCGCAATACCATGGGACACCAGAGTTGAAGAGAAAGAGAGGGAAAAAATGGATAAGTATCAAGATCTGAAAATAGAAATAAGAAGGATATGGGATATGCCAGTGGAAATCGTACCCATAATCATAGGAGCACTAGGCACGATCCCAAGATCCCTGAAAAGGAATCTGGAAAAACTAGAGGCTGAAGTAGCTCCAGGGCTCATGCAGAAGAGTGTGATCCTAGAAACGGCACACATAGTAAGAAAAGTGATGGACTCCTAAGGAGGCAGGATGCAACCCGGAACCCCACACTATAAATACCACCCAGTCGAATTGGAGGACTGTGATAGAGCAAAAAAAAAAAAAAAAAAAAAAAAAAAAATAATAATAATAATAATAAGTTACAGTAATATTTCAATAATAATAATAATAAAATAATAATAATAATAATAATAATAATAATAATAATAATAATAATAATAATAATAATAATAATAATAATAACAACAAAGTTTCAGAATTATTTCAGTAACTATATATCCCACCTCCCTTCAATGCACTGTAAACCTAAACGAGATAAAACCTACCCTTAAAAATCAAAGACAACCAAAAAGCATCTAAGGAAAAAAACGGGCCTTAAAAACTTCGATACCGAAATGGAAAGAAATCCATTCTTTTTCGAAACTGGAATTGAAACCGAGCTTAAAAAGATCGCCTCCACTTCTCTTCCCGACCTGCGATAGTAGTCCATCTGATTCTCCTCGTTTTTTTTTTCTATTTAAGTCTGGCAAGATCCATTATTATCTGCAACAACAACGAACAGCGGTCGCCGGAAAAATGGTGCAGGAATAGACGTTCGGGCGATTTGAAGCTGTAGAGAGAGAGAGAGAGAGAGAGAGAGAGAGAAGAGAGAGAGGAGAGACAGATTGAAGGAAAGAGACAGACTGAAAGAGAGAGGAGAGAGAGAGAGAGAGAGAGAGAGAGAGCGAGAGAGAGAGAGGAGAGGAGAGGAGGAGGAGGAGAGGAGAGAGAGAGAAGAGAGAGAGATTCAAGTAGGAGAGAGAAGAGGGAGAGAGAGATTCAAGGAGAGAGAGAGAGAGAGAGAGAGAGAGATATTGAAGGAGAGAGAGGAGAGAGAGAAGAGAGAGAGAGAGATAGAGAGAGAGAGAGAGAGAGAGAGAGAGAGAGAGAGAGAGAGAGAGAGAGAGAGAGATTGAAGAGAAAAAAGAGAGAGAGAGAGAGAGAGAGAGAGAGAGAGAGAGAGAGAGAGAGAGAGAGAGAGAGAATGTTGCGACACAAACGTAGGTATTTAGGAAGGCTTATCCTACTTTGAAAAATGCGCCGATCTTCAAATGAACGGGACGGAAGTCTTTTTCTGTTTTCTTTATTTTTTATTAATAAAAAACCACACACCGGAGGAAGAAGCAGGGAAGGAGGAGATTCACGGCAAGAGCCCGTGCTGACATACAGACGGCTCAATAAAAAACAAGGAAGAAATAATTTTGAATGAAGAGAGGTGAGTGGAGAAATGGTAGAAGCTTGTGGTAGAAATTAATCCATTGATTCAGAAGATAGGAACAGTAGTAGATATGGTATGCTAACAGTTAAAAAGAAAATACTGGAACTGGACAGTGACAGAAAGTATAATAATCCGCTTAAGATTAATAAGAGAAACTTAAAAAGGCTCAGGGCAACAAATCACACAAAATGTGAATGATTTCTTTAAGCCTACGCCACCAGGTAGACTAAGACGTTTGGCCAAATTAATTTAAGTAAATGATCCTGACGTTGCAGGCTACACTGACAATTTGCAAGTGTCAAAAGACTTGGAAAATATTTAAAAAATGAAATATTAAAAAAATGAATAAATAAATAAAAAAAGCGTTATGGCAATATATAAAGAGCTGGCACCAGCTGGGTTGCTTATCCAAGTCACGTATTCTGGATAGAAATCACCTCTTAAGGAAAAATTGTTATTTAAGACCATAGAAACGCAACGGAAGACATCCGAGGGTGTGGAAATCTTAAGAGACCCTTTTCGTCATGCAAATACGAATCATCTATTTATGCTTAAAAAGATGCTCGTCCCCTTTTAAAAAATAAATGACATTCCTTTAAAACGATGGAGGAAAACAATTCAGCTGTTGCAGGAGACTTCACACTACAAAAGGGGAACAGAAGGAATATTGTTTGAGGGAGGGGCAGATTACAATTAAACAGAGAAGCCTTTCTCCATTACTCAAGATCAATTGCAATGCAAATATCCTCCCTTCCAGCCAGGGAAAATTTTTATCTTTGAGCGAATAAATATAACAGAATAAAAAAACAGTTAACCAGACAATGCTTTGAGCAAATAAATGTAACAGGAGAAAACAAGTAATTGATAAAGTACGTAATTAACTCTACAATGCCATTACTAACTAGACAGTGCTTGAGCAAGTAAATGTAATAAGAGAATATAAGTAATTAAGTTAACAATGCCATTACTAACTAGACAATGTTTGAGCAAATAATAAGAGAATAAAATAGCTAATTAACTAGACAATGCTTGAGGAAATAAATGTAGTAACAGACTAAAATAGGTAATTAACTAGACAATGTCATTACTAACTAAAGAATGATTGAGCAAATGAATGTAATAAAATAAGCGGCTAACTAGACAATGCTTGAAGCAAATAATCAGGACGCCATCTCCCCTCCCTTTCCAAAATTGTCTGCCTGAAAAGGTGCATGGCAAATGATATGCAACAAAATATTGAACACTGCGTTTTGTGTGGTCCTAGAGGCAGTTTGATCCTGCCAATCTGTGGTCACAATTCCGCCCGGTGAACCCGTGAAAGTCTGAAATTCCCACTCCCTAACCCCCCTGGTTAGGAACCACTATTCTATACACTGTACCTTTTCCCGCGACACCCCCATTCCAAATTCCATAAAGATATGAAAAGAATGAGCACAAAATAGATCTATTTTTATCCTCACTTTTTCTTTTTTTTCTCTCTCTCTCTCCGAACCGGACTTTGGAAAAGGCCGTCGATGGAAAAAAACTAACACAAACAACATTTCGCCCTTTCGAAAAAGATGCGTTATTAGATTAGCTCATCCCGCCGTGTTTTTCGAGTTAGGAATTCTCGAGTTAGGAATTTTCGAGTTAGGAATTTTTGAGTTTTGAGATGGCAATCCGCGCGTAAAAGTCTCCCCCTCCTTTATATCACACGAAAAAAGAAAAAAAGAAAAAAAGAAAAAAAGAAGAAGTGGAGGGAAAAAACGAAGGAGAGGGGAACTGGGGGAGGGGGAAAGGGGGAGTGGTTATGGCGGAGAGGGGGAAGGAGGGGGTGATGACGTACCTAATTATTTTTTCAGACGTCAACTTTTATAGTCCGCTTTTGATCGGCTTTTTTGAATTTTTTTTTTTTTTTTAATTTTCATTCGCTTCGAAAATGAAGTTATGAGAAATTTGCATTTTGGCGTCGCCTGGTTTATGTGGACTTGGTCTTCAAGACTGACGTTTTTTTTTATAATATGCCTAAGATTTTTTTATTTATATTAATACAGCATTTATCTCTCCCCCTTTTTTTATATATATATATATCAGAGCATTTTATAATACTCGAGAACGTCGCTAAATGAAGGGCTGGTCTCTCTCTCTCTCTCTCTCTCTCTCTCTATATATATATATATTCATAAACAAGCACAAATAATGTAGTAGCGTTTAGAGCGGGAATTTAGAGAGAGAGAGAGAGAGAGAGAGAGAGAGAGAGAGAGAGAGAGAGAGAGAGAGAGAGAGAGAGAGCCACCATCAATATAGCAGCACGTTATGATCACTAAATTTCTGCACCAGCTTCAAATGGCTTTTAAGAACCTACTAGGGAAATGTTGATTGTCCCATATTAACCTGCTTTTGTTAACACCCCTCCTTACTCTAGAGTCCTTTCAGCCCTCCTTCTGTACTCCCTATCCCTTCTCTCCCCTATCCCCCACCCTAGAAAAAATAATCAAACAAAAATAAATAAAAGAATTCCCTCCATTGTCCAAACACCCTCTGCAGAAGGCAAACTTAAAGCATTTCCCCATTCATAACTCGAAAGTTCTTGAAATTCTTTGTTCAGCTAAATGCTCATTTTCTTTCTTGAACATTCATTTGTCCATCGAAGAAGAATTCCCTTCCTGGAGGGGGCTCGGTGTTTGCATTCCAATATATTAGTAAATAAGAGAGAGGTGGACCCCATCTCTCTCTCTCTCTATTCAAGTGCCCTTTTACCCACACCTGAATAAAAAAAAAAAAAATTGTTTCTGGTGAAGGCTACAGCAACAGCTATTCTACTTTTACTTAACATATTTGGGTTTTTAAAAATATTATAAAGGGAAGGAAGCCTTTAAATTATCAAATGATTAATATTTTGCATCCTGCGCTTCGTCTGTTGATTTCAAGCCTCATTGTGAATCACTGCCTCTCATATCCGGCTTCTAAGGTTTGCTGTTAATTTGCATGAATGCTAGACGCTTATTTTAATTTGTTTTTTTTTTAAGCCTAACAATATGACACTTCTGGCTATTCAACGCTTGATAAACGAAGAAAAAAGGGAGTTGGAGTGGTTGAACAGCAAGATAAACATCCTTTAGCAATGCCTACAGTGCACCACGTGAGATGCACCGCAGACAGTACCTCCCAGCAGGAGTATTCTGATTTTTATTAAATTTTGGCGGTTAAACCAAACACTAGGGCACTTATGGCCATTGAACGCTTAATACATGAAAAAAAGAGGGAGTTGGGGCGGTTGAACAGCCAGCTAAACACCCTTTAGCAATGACTACAGCCCACGACGTGAGGTGAACTGTAGGCACAACTCCCCCTACTGGGATCCTTTATAAATCATAATTCAAATGTCAGGGGATGAGCCTTATCCTATTTTGAAAAGAGGCGTTTTTTTTTTTTTTTTTTTTTTTTTTTTTGTGGGACACCGGAAGTGCCAAATCCAGGCATAAAGAGCTTACTATAATTACTGGCCCTGTTTTCGTTCCCGGAGAAAATTATCGCGGAATTATGCTAAATAATTCTTGTGCTATTTGGACTTTTCTGCGGATGCTAACTGCTGGTGGTTATTGTATACTTTTATTAGCGTGTATGTATGTATGTATGTATGTATGCATGTATGTATGTGTTTATATATAACATTCATATATATATATATATATATATATATATATATATATATATATAATTATATGTGTATTAATATATATATATATATATATAAATATATATAAATATATATACTATAAATATAAAATGAATATTATATATGATATTATATTATAAACTAAATAAATAGAATTAAATTATAATGTATATATCATATATAAATAATATATATAATTAATAATGAATATTATAATATATAATATTAATATATACTAAATTATAATTAAAAATAATTTAATAAAAGAATAATATAAAATCATATATACATATATATATATATATATATATATATATATATATATATATATATATAGATATATATTATATATATATACGCTACGTTATTCACTGGTAATCTTTGTGATTTGATCATGTGATCTAGACGACGCCTTATGATCAATCCTGTGATCACCAGTGATAAATTCAGACCGTAAGAACAATCAAAAGAAATAAATCAATTCATTAATATTCTCATGAAGAGGTAAGCAGCGCAAGCGACCCTCATACGCACTGATGTTTCTGTATGAGCCACGGCCCATGATGCTTTCAGACACGGCGCGGTGGCGGCCTGTCTTACGGCGTTGCCCGACGCACGATTATGGCTACCTTTGGGTTTAAATAAAATAAACACTACTTAGGCTAAAAGGTTGCAATTTGGTATGCCTGATGACTGGAGGGTGGACGATCAATATACCAATTTGTAGGCCACTAGCCTCAGTGGTTTGTAAGATCTGAGGGCGGACAGATAGATGTGCTAACGGACAGACAAAGCCTGAACGACTGGAACTTATTTCAGAGAAAAGAAGAAGCGCTTTCTCCCACCTGATTGGTCCATTCTAGTCGTTTAACCAATCACAAAAGAGAGATAGAGAAAGATTACTGTGATGAATGATCACAGGCTTGGAGATATGAAAGCTTGGACTTCTCTTTTCGACGCCAGATGTCACTAGTGGTCTGTATGTCTGCCTGTCTTTCGCCACTATTAGGGGATACAACACACACACACACACACACACACACACACACACAGAGAGAGAGAGAGAGAGAGAGAGAGAGAGAGAGAGAGAGAGAGAGTAATAATTCGTTTCTAGTAAAGGAAGATGAACAGTCGACTGAATGAGCTTTTATCTCCGCCTCGAGACCTATTTCTTGCTCGCTAGAAGAAGAAGAATTAGAAGAATCCAACCGCTAATGGCGGACGCTTCTGTTTGCTACAGGGATAAGACTCAGTGGCAATCTGTTATAATAAAAGGCGAGTGGTTCTGATTTTGTTTGTCCTACCCCGGGTGACAGTAGGGGGTCTAGACATGACACTGCCACCCAACCTCTCCAAACCAGTTTGTCCGCCCCGGGTGGGTAGATAAGGGAGGGGGAAGGTAGGGTAGACATCCACCCTCCTCCTGCAAACCGGTTTGTCCGCCCAGATGGGGGCGAGAAGGGTAGGGGAGTGGGAAGGTAGGAGAAACATCCACCCTCCTCCTGTAAACCGGTTTGTACGCCCCAGGGTGGGGGCGGGGTGGAAAGGGGAGTGGCAAGGTAGGTGAGACATCCACTCTCTTCTTACAAACCGGTTTGTCCATCCTGGGTGGCATGGGGTGGGTATGGTAGGCATCCAGACTCCTTCTGCAAACCTGTTTGTCCACCTGGGTGGGTAGGTAGGGGAGCGGGAAGATAGGGGAGACATCCAGCCCCTGCAAACCTATTTGTCCACCCTGGGTGAGGCTTTTTGAGTTGCCATCATCCCATTCAAATTCGATCAGAGGAGCCATCGCAAAAACCTGGAATCACATCACTGCTGGCATAGCGGTTAAGGTTGTAGCATGCCACTCAGATGTTGCGGTTCGCATCTCCCCAAGCGAGAGCAAAAATTCACAGGCTCTTTCATGATCAGTTACTGCTGCAGTGTGGGGTATGTGGTGGGAGGTTGAAACCGACATTGTGAAAGCTTGAATTTCAAGTCAATGGCCCCTCTGGTGTTCTTGTTCTGTGTGAATAGGATTCATTTACTGAAATAATAATAATAATAATAATAGTAATGATAATAATGAATTGGTTCCTACGAGTTGGTTTCTCCTTCCGCTCTGGTTATCTGAATCCTTGATGGTGCGATTAGACAGCAATTGTCCCATTGTCTTCAGAGGAGGATTGACTCATATTCGTGATACAGTATCGTCGGAGACGTTCATATCCTCGTTAGGGAGCTGGCGTTTTCTCGTTAGCGTTCAGCCAAGCGTTGTTTTTGTTTTTGGTTTCTTTGGCTGGAGTTCATTGCCTGTAGAACAATCCTGTTCAAGGCTAAAGAAATTCACACGGACACAATCCGTTTTAAGAATGTACGTCTGCATTTTATAACATTTCTACTTTTTTCTCGGGAATTTCTTATTATTACTCATGACGAGCCAAGATTCCTGACCATCATTGAAAATATAGTAAGAAATTCGACTTTATACCTCCTGGAATGGCATCAAAATTTGCAAGCATTAACAAACTTTATGAAGTGTAGTATCTGAACAACAATGATACAATTGCAGTGCAATAGTGCAGTGACGTCCGTTCCGTAGCGAAGAGAGAATAAGGGGAAACCAAGAGAACAATAAGTCACTCGTAAATGAACCGTTTTATATATACCCTTTCGTGAATGAGATCCACTTCGTCTGATTCTCAGGCCCCTCTGTGACCCACTGCCTCCCATACCGGATTCCTCCTATGGGAATCTATTGAAAATAGTGTAAATTTATGCTCACAAGTTCCTTTATACATAGCCGAACGTCACATCAGAAACTGTTGGGGAGGATGTTTGCTGTTATGGAAGTTGGAGGATGTTAAACCATAGTTTTTCAGGAAGTAAGGCAGTGCCCATCAAAAGGAAAAGTAAGGCAGTGCCCATCAAAAGGAAAAGTAAGGCAGTGCCCATCAAAAGGAAAAGTAAGGCAGTGCCCAAAAAGGAGAAGTAAGGCAGTAGCCATCAAAAGGAGAAGTAAGTAGTGGCCATCAAAAGGAGAAGTAAGTCAGTGGTCATCAAAAGGAGAAGTAAGGCAGTAGCCATCAAAAGGAGTAGGATGTACTGACGTAATGTCATTCATATTAAGATGTTCGATATTCAATACAGCTACTATTTCATGCCAATGATCTTAGAACTGGGAAAGTATCGCTTGAGATAAGTTAAGAAAAAGTTTGAAAAACATCGGGAAATGTCTTCTGGCATTTTTCGAACTTCTGAGAAGCTATTGATAAATACCCTCTTTATTGGATTAATTATGGATGAAAATCTAGTATTTACAAACCAGAATTTGAGACTGAGTTATGAAGAACTGCCTTCATTTATTACTTTTTAATTATGAAGGGCTTAGAATGTCTAATTTATTTAGAAAAACACACATAAAATAACCTGGACGCTGAGGAATCCGTAACGAGTACTTCTGACATCTTGGGATAGGATGTGGGTCTGACAACCCCATCCCATCGAAGCTCGAGACGTCCTAAGGCGAATATTCAATATTCATGTACAGTAAACTAGAGGAAAGATTCCCCCCCAAAAAAATATATGACTGTCGACGACACTGAATGACGAGGCCCGAGTCCGCCTCCGACCCGGATGAAAACAATCGGTTACACGAACTGGAAATTCCAGCTCACGAAATCGAGAATTTGACATCTGATCATGACCCGCTTATCGGAGGAGGAGGAGGAGAGGAGGACCTTTTGTATGGGGTCCTTTCCCCTCCAGATGCAGAGAGGGGGAGGAATAGGAAGAGGAGGAGGAATAGGAAGAAGAGGCGGAGGAGGACCTTTTGTATGGGGTTCTTTCCCTTTCAGATGCAGAGGAGAAGAGGAATAGGAGGAGAGGAGGAGGAGGAGGAAACACGAGGGATTTGAAAAGGAAGGATTCAAAAATGCCTTAAGCGAAAAGGAGGGAATAAAAAAAAAAGCGTTCCTTTGCACAGACTGGAATGGAATTGGCAACTTGGCAACTGATGAGATCAGTGGAAGGGTGGAGAGAGAGAGAGAGAGAGAGAGAGAGAGAGAGAGAGAGAGAGAGAGGTTAAGCACTCAAAGCTCTTAAACTTATTGGCTAAATTTTATTTCTTTGATAATAAAATATTCATGCTGTTATTCTCACCATAAATCAAATGCGTAAGCTTATTACATTCTCTCTCTCTCTCTCCTCTCTCTCTCTCTCTCTCTCTCTCTCTCTCTTTGAACTAAGTCAGTTGTAAAGATTTATTGATATAAAACAATTATCTTGGATATAAAATCTAAATTAATTTTGTTTTGACATTATCTATGAGTAAAAAATAGTCATCTTGGCAGGGATTCGTTTATTCACCTTATATATGCAAATACATTTTGTGAATGCCCGGAAGTGAATATATCTGCGAACATGGAAACGCATTTTCATATAGTACATTTGTATTTTTGCTTACTCGGGGAGTAAGCCTATAAACTACTTTGTTGTTGTTCTTGTTGGGGGTTAGGAAAGGTCTATGGAAGAGCCTAAAAAAGGTCTGAAAAAGGTGTTTCGCGTCGAGTTAAAGATACAGGAACTTTAGGATGGGACATTTATGATTTACTTACTAGAATTAAATTGTAAAAAAATAAATAATGTGCATATTTAACAGTACATCAAAACAATTTCTAATAACAGCGTATTTACTTAATTTTCGTTGGTGAAACAAGGCTCTATTTGACCGCAGATTTTAGCACTTTTTAATTCGCCTTAAAAGTTGAGGAAAATAACGCATAAAACTTCTGCTTAAGGGGAAAATCTTGCAGCACGCATCCCGAATAAGCTGAAGGTTGAATCTCGCCTTCATTAATCATGTATTCGTATTGTTTGGTTTTATGACAAAAGTACTAATGTTTATCTGTCTATCACTCAACCTCTATACCTGCTTATCTAGATCTATCTATCTATCTATTTAATAACTTATATTAATTTTTCTCATATATACAAACTTGTAATACATCCACTCTATTCTTTCGGGAATCATCTTCTATCTGTTTATCCAGATCTCTCTATCTATCTATCTAAAAATTCATAATAATTTTCTCATATATACAAACTTGTAATACATCCACTCTATTCTTCTGATAATGACTGGCATCTGTCTCTTCCAGAAATCATCTACTGTCTCTCTGTCAAATGATTTCTTCCAACTTTGTCTGTCCTTATTATATCCTGAATTATATATCAATTTTTTTGACATTTTCAATATTTCCTCTGAATATATTTTTGACTCGTCGGCTTTTTTTTCTAATACGTATTTGCACAGACATTTCTCGTGACCTATTTAAGGACATTGCAGATGCAACTTAGACATTAAATAAATCACTGTAATAATCTTTTTAACCAAAAGGGAATCTAACGAACTATCGTGAAGTCATTAACCGGGTCTTCACAATTTCAGTAACCTCAGTCTGTTAATAAGAGTGTCATGAATACTTGTTAATTACCGCATACTCTCCTTCTTTGCAAAACATATTGCAAAATAGCAATTAAGACGAGTTAATTACAGCGAAACCCTTATTCATAGTTGTCTTTTCAAAGTGGATACAACGGAAATTGCATTACTATTCATCTATCAGTGAAGGAAAGATTATATGTGGATATGTATATATACACGTGTACATAGATACATACATGTACATGTATACATATATTTATAAATATACACACACACACACACATATATATATATATATATATATATATATATATATTCATATAAATTTACGTACATATTTGTAAACATACATATATGTATAATATATATATATATATATATATATATTATACATATATGTATATTTATAAATATGTACGTGTATATATATATATATATATATATATATATATATATGATATGTATATATATATATCTATATATATATATATATATATATATATATGCAGTAATTACGTATATCTGTGTATATATATATATATATATATATATTATATATATATATATATATATATATATATATATATATATGCATATTTACATATATAGCAAATTAATCATCATATGAATTATGATGGATATTTTCTGTGGCACTGTAATGAGAGAAGGCTCATATAACGGAAATTCAGTCAGGCGTTTTGCAAAGGTACGATTTTTAGTGGAGATGAAGTGGTAATGACTTCCTCATGATGAGAGAGAGAGAGAGAGAGAGAGAGAGAGAGAGAGAGAATTACAATCTCGCCTCTTGGAATAAAAAAAAAATATCTTTGTCATCTCAGAAGCTACGATTCTCGCGAAAGAGAAAAAAAAATTAATAATTGTGTGAGTGTTGGCCTAGACTCCCCACCACCCCTGAACGCAACCCTCCCCTACCCCACCCAGTCCCTCCCTTTTCCAATTTAAGTCCCCTCCCACCACCTAACACCCCCTCCCTCTGAGGGAAATTAAAAAGGCAGAGAGAGTCCCCTCCATCTTCCCCTCCCCTACCCTCCCCCTCACAACAAGAGAAAGACCTTGGAGGGTTTCTGGTGCTACTGAAGGAGGTGGGGGTGGTGGAGGTACAATGGAGCGGGGAGGGAGGGAGGGGAGGGGATGGAGAGGCAAGAGGTAGAGAGGCTCCTTAGTTCATAGTCAAAGTCTTCCCGACTCCGAGGGGAATTACGAGGCAGTCGCCCCATTCCCCTTCCTTGGAGGGGGCAGGTGGGGGGTGGGACCTCTGGGGCTTTTGAGGAGGAGAGGAGAGAGGAGTGAAAGGGAGGAAGTGAGGAGAAGCTATGTAGAAGAAACCAGAGGCAGAGACTCTTGTCAAATGAAGCCTCCCACTTCACGGGTCAAATGGCGATGAGAAGAAGAGGAAGAAGAGGAGGAGGAGGAGCGAATAATTTGGCCCTTGGTACGAAAACATAAATATGGCGGGGCACAAATTGTTTTATTATTTTTATTTTACTTCTTTATTTATCTCTATTCTTTCGACCTTGCATATGTCTGCCTACAAACAAACACACACACACACGTATATATATATATATATATATATATATATATATATATATATATATATATATATATATATAATATACATACGTATGTGTATATAAAAATGTTATATAAATTAGTGGCTTATATTTAGTAAATCTATCCATAACCAACTTTCTCTTTTTTAAATACATATGATAATCATTCCGTTCCAGGAACCGAGTATCTGGATTTCCAGCATTCTAACTCCTCTAGACCCATCAGAGTTTTAAAAACCCTTCCAGCCTTTTGAGTGCCATTTTCCCTATTCGAAGGACCCTCTCAACTTTCACTGACTCTCTCCAGGTACTCACCATCCAATATTCTGACTCCACGAAGCCCCTCACCATCTTATAGGCCTTTCCAGTACTCTGATTGCTCATCTGACTATTCTAAGGTCCTTCCAGTCCCCTGATTACCCATCTCACTATTCCAAGGTCCTTCCAGTCCTCTGATCCCTATCTCACTATTCCAAGGTCATTCCAGATCCCTGATTACCCTAACCCATCTCACCATTCCACTGGCCTTTCCAGGCCTCTATCTCAGCCCCACCCCTGTTACCATTCTGAGGACCCTTTCAGCCATTACACTGCCCCTTCCTCCAACTACTTCCCCATCCCAAGGGCTCTTCCAGCCTTCGGACTCCCCTTCACCCCAATACTCGTACCCATCCAAAACCCTGCCCTCTTCCCACTGGGTAAACTCAGCCGTTTCCAAAATGGACTCGGCACTTCTTCAAACGCATTGTTCCATTTGCTGCTCATTTCACTCTGTTATATTATTTGTCCATCGCGAAAGAAAGTCCCCGGCAGAAGGGGTGGCGTATTTGCATTTCAATTTATTAACAAATAAAGGAGGAACGGCCGTTCTATTCATGTACGATTTTCCCCCTTGTTCAAAAATGAGTCTCACTGGTCCCCTCGCGAGATCGAGAATCGCGCCCCAACAGGAGCCTCATTTTATGCTTTCTCGTTTTTCGTACTTCCTTTTTGGGGGAGGGAGGCAAATATGTTGAGATTAGATATTAAATTTATACTTTGCTCTTTGGTAATAACAGCTCTCAAAGCTTTCCTTACTCAGTTTAGAGTTGTCTGAGCTCTGTAGGTTGTATTAGGGAAGGAGGTGTATGTTTTAATCATAATACACACACACACACACACACATCATATATATATATATACATAAACTAAATATATATATATATATATATATATATATATATATATTATGCATAAATAAAGCATAGGCACACAACATATATATATATAATATATATATATATATATATATATATATATATATATATATATCTTTATAGTATATATACATACGTATATATATAAATATATTCATACATATATTA
>NC_087217.1:22892643-22935143 GCF_015104395.2 Macrobrachium nipponense
AAAATTAAGCTGCATTATTAGGCACAGTGAGTTCTGGCCTAATTTTTAAATCAAATTGCTTTCATTCTCCAGTAAAGGGATCGAACGAAGGTCTTTCCAGTTTAGAGGGCCATGGGTCTCTACTATTATGCCAGGGGAAATCCCCAAGAGAGAGAGAGAGAGGAGAGAGAGAGAGAGAGAGAGAGAGAGAGAGAGAGAGAGATAATGCAACAAGTTAGGTTTAATAATCCTCACTGCGAATATTTTATCGTCACGAAATAAATTAAAAACAATATGCTTGAGAACTTCCAAAAATTGACCACATTTTCCTCCCCTCTCTCTCTCTCTCTCAGTCTCCACCCTTCCACTGATCTCATCAGTTGCCAATTCCTTTCCATTCTGTGCAGAGGAAACCTTTTTTATTCCAATCACTCCCTCCTTTTCGCTTCGACATTTCGTCCATCGGCCCCAAGCATTTTTGAATCCTTCCTTTCCAAATTCATTGTGTTTCCTGAAGGATACCTCCTCCTCCTCCCCTCTGCATCTGAAGGGGAAAGGACCCCATACAAAAGGTCCTCCTCTTCCTCCTCCTCCGATAAGCGGGTCATGATCAGATGTCAAATTCTCGATTTCGTGAGCTGGAATTTCCGGTTCGTGTAACCGATTGTTTTCATCCGGGTCGGAGGCGAACTCGGGCCTCGTCATTCAGTGTCGTCGACAGTCATATATTTTTCAGGGGAAATCTTTCCTCTTGTTTACTGTACATGAATATTCTTCATACGAAGTCTTGTATATTGTAATATTTATAGATTTCTTGACACGTCAGATACACCAATCACAGCAAGCCTTGGATCCAAATTAGGAAATAAATGAAGAAACTTTAACTCTCGTAATGGGATGATTGATAAGAGGGAGTCACCATCATTAAGACTACCCAAGTCTTTTTTTTTTTTTATTAATATATTCAGTGCATAAAATATAAATTCAAAAGATCTCTCTTCTCTCTCTCGTTTTTCCAGAGGAAGAAGATGGATGGGCATAAATTTCATTTTCTGGGCACGTAGACAGGAGAATTTGCACACACAATATGCGCATGCTCAGAATGTGTATCATGGACGTTCTTGTGACAAATGATTCTTGGACAGGAAGGTGAATTTTCTGCCTCATTTCGTTGTAAGTTTGAGCTAATACTTTCCCACCTCTTTTTCTCTCTCTCTCTCTCTCTCTCTCTCTCTCACAACTGGCGATCAAATGAAGTCTGTTTCATCTCAGAGTTGCAAAATTGCAAAAGTGTCTGTTTGTGTCTGTCTGTCTGTGTGCATACAGATAGACCGATCTAAGCCACCCAAAACTAGCCCAGACCCGAAGAGGAGCTTGTCAATAGGCGTCATCCTTTGAATGGTTTGTTTTGACAATTTATCTATCTTTTTTAAACACAATCAACAAATAAATTTTTTATAAGCTCGTGTCGCGTCGATTCTCGAGTTATTGTGCTAAGGAAAAGAAATTAAATTTTATAAATGTTAATTTAATGAATGTAAAATTCACTACACTATCAAGACCTAAAGAGATAAAGAATGAGAAGCTTGTTAGAATACACTGTTATGCCCGCACCACAAGCAGAGGTGCTCGATGGAGCTATAATAGAATTAGGAATGCTATTTGTAACTATATCTTTTTACTGATTTCCATTATGATTATATAATTATAATTCAATTGCACTTATAGATAATTCATCATAATTACTTTTCTGGATATATGAATGAATTAATATTATAAATAATTCTTTATAGTTACCTCTATAGATTTATAATTCGATTATAAACAGTAAATATAATTACTTCTGTGGATTTATAATTCTGTTACAATTATGATCATCAATAGTTACCTCTATGGACTTATCATTCTATTATAATTATAAATAATTCATCATGAATGCTTCTGTGGATTTATAATTCGATTATATTCATTAGCAATTAATCATAATTACTTCTATGGATGTATAATTAAAATATAATTGCAATAATTCATCATAATTACCCCTATGGATTTATAATTCATTGATAAATATGATAATTCTTATTACTTCTATGGGCTTATGATTCAATTATAATTGGTAACAATTATTCGTAATTACTTCTGTGGATGGAGAGCCTGATAATTTTCGATTTGATATCCAAGAATTATTTTGATAACCAATAATTATTTTGATAACCAAGAATTATTTTGATAACCGAGAATTATTTAACGTTTAAAACTCTGTCACTGTTTCCTTAAATAAGGCGTCGGATTTCCTAGCTCTTTCTCTCTCCCCCCTCCCCTCCCCTCCCTCCCCATCTTCCACATCCTGTTCCATTAGCCCGGATAGATCCCACGGGGGAGATAAACTTCGTTTTTAATATTCATGTCTTGTGGATGTTTTTGGGAGAGGGAGACTTCGAGAGCAAAATGCTCTCTCTATTTCCTCTCTCTCTTTCTCTCTCTATTTCTTTTTTTTCTCTCTCTCTCTCTCTATTTCCTCTCTCTCTCTCTCTCTCTATTTCCTCCTCTCTCTCTCTCTCTCTATTTCTTTTCTGTCTCTCAATCTCTCTCTCTCTATTTCTCTTCTCTCTCTCTCGGTCTGTCTTCAAGCTGGTTCTGTCTCCAGTAAAAGTCATGTCTGTCTGTCTGTCCAAAAAAAAAAGGCCCATGCAAATTGCAATTTAACGGCATTCGTTTTTGGTATCAATCGCACGATTGGGCGTCTATTGTGTTCCCCCAAAGAGTTCGTACATACAGTTGTGTTTTGATTTGGCCCTGGCGTGATTTGGGAGTTTGGGGGGAGGGGAAGGGGGGAGGAGGAAGGAATTTGCATTTGTTGCAAATGTTGCAGATATTGCTTGTTGTATAGTCAATGCATGCTTTCATGGGACGGTGGGCACTGTGTGTGAGTGTGTGTTTTTTGGTTGAGTAATTTTGTCCAATTGGATGGAATTTGTGATGTGGATATATATATATATATATATATATATATATATATATATATATATATATATATATATATATATATATATATGTATGTATGCAGTTATATGATTATATATAAATACCACATTTTAGCGATCAAGACCACAGTTGATAGTCGAAAGCTATAATTTGCTGTACAAGAAATATATATTTTAAAAAACAACAGAAGGATTTTACATCATTGTGGATTGTATATTCATTTACTTACAGGCAAGACATAGTACCTAGCTTCTGCATGATTATATATACGTATGTACAAGATTTTAATATATACAGGTGTATATATATATATATATATATATATATATATATATACTATATATATATATATATATATATATATATATATCTAACAACGGGAGCATCGCCCCCGTTATTCTCACATTTGGTAAGCGTTTAGCCAAGAGCGGAAGGCGAACTAAGTCTGGTAACACTTTCTCCCCTCTCTCTCTCTCTCCCTCAGACCCTGACAATAGCCTCTCTCTCTCTCTCAACCTCCACTCCATCATCTAAGGTCACCAAATCAGAGTCGGAGCTACAAAAATATACGTTTATTCAAAGAAAATACTAATTGAATGATTCAGATTCTTACAGGATAATTAATAGAATGATAACTCATAGCTCAAGTAACTTAGATAACCCTCGGTAAATGATAGTCTTAATCAGTAATAGTCAAACACCAATTATCTCTTCTCCAAAATATAGTCCCTTCCACAACAGGACACAGCCCCCCTCACTAGGACACTTAGTCCCCTCCACTAGATCCGCATGTTTAAAAGACAGGAGAACACACTAGTGAGGACACACAATTGTAAAGACAAAGTCAAAAGATTAAATGAAATAGAACATCTTTACAAAATGTCAAAAACAGACAAGTCACAACTTTGGCTAAATAACAGTAACTATTACCCATTGCAGCTTGGAATATCACAAAATTAGATAAACTTTCGCAGAGTTATCCCGGCATTCTGCCTTTTCTCCCCGTAACCGTCTCCATCGTTCTGCCTAATACCTCCCATTATGAACGGACATAGCTCGTACACGTACACATGAATTCACACTCTTCGTCAACGCCCTGAAACTGCTTTCAACTGGTTTCAAAGTCACCTTCTCTCGAATGCACATAACTACAGGACGATCATTGACCTGCTTAGGTACTTCAGCATTCTTAAGCTGTCGCCCGAACTCTCAGTCTCCAGGGAAGTTAAAAATGATGAATCTATACATTCCTCCTTTTAACACACACACACACACACACACACACACATATATATATATATAAATATATATAAATATATATATATTATATATATATATATATATATTATTCAGAGGATGAACTCTAATCAAATGGAACAACCCCACCACAAGGGGGTCACTGACTTGAAATTCAAGCTTCCAATGAATATTATGGTGTCCATTAGGAATAAATAGTTGTGACGCCACAAAAAAGCCCCAAAAATTCATCAATTACTTCCCTATACCACTGGTTATTCGACCAACTGGTGTTTGGTCTGGCCAGCGCCTGGAAGGGTAACCACTACCAAAGCCAGGTCAGGACGTCTTGGGCTAGAATACGAGTCCCTAAAAGAACCGTAGGATAAGGCGTGAGGCTCGAGCCCTCACCCCAACCCTATCCTCGTCCTCATTCTTATACTTATCCTCGTCCTTATCAAATGGTTAGGAAAGGGTGGAGAGTGAGAAGGAAGAAAAAGAATATTAACGGAGGTACAGTAAAAGAAATGAAAGGGGTTGGAAAGAGAGATCTTGCTGTTGTTTCTTTCGGGTTTTTGAGTCTCATTTCATGAGAGAGAGAGAGAGAGAGAGAGAGAGAGAGAGAGAGAGAGAGAGAGAATGTAATATCTAGCCCCTGCATTTGCATTTGGTAAAAATACACAAATATAAAAGTAATCATATAACTATACATATTTGGAGAGAGAGAGAGAGAGAGAGAGAGAGAGAGAGAGAGAGAGAGAGAGAGAGAGGGTTGCAATATCTAGCCCCTGCATTTGGTAAAAATACACAAATATAAAAGCAATCATATAACTATGCATATTTGAGGAGAGAGAGAGAGAGAGAGAGAGAGAGAGAGAGAGAGAGACTCAAACTAGCGAACCACATCAGTCATTACGCTAACATATTTTATATTGATTACCAAATTAAAAATTTATCACAAATAAAAAAAGCTTGTTTACGATTGCAAAGCTGCATCTAAAGATAGTACTAATCTCATTTTGCAACAGAGAGCCTAAACATAACATAAAAATTTAGGCAAATTGAAAATCCTCTTTATTGATGCCTTTGTTTTGCTGGCGATCCAGAGAGAGAGAGAGAGAGAGAGAGAGAGAGAGAGAGAGAGAGAGAGAGAGAGAGAGAGAGAGGGTGGGGGGTATGGGGGCGACGTTCATTACGTCCCATTACGAGATCGACCCACTTCGTAATACCCGAACACAGTTGTTATTCAGAGGCGTTTGGTCAGGATATATTTTAAAATGCAAAGTGATATCAAAATAAGGTCATCAGAGCATTAAACCCTGAACTGTGTTTACGGGTTTAAAAACACCTTGTTATTATTACTATTATTGTTGTTGTTAAAAAGAATGGCAGAATTAAACGAGTTGATTTTATATATATATTTTTTAAATTTTCCTTACAATTCGCTTCTCAGGTTCAGCGATGTTTCTGAGTAACTGGCCAATATTCGTATTGGGAAATTTTCAAAAAATTATAAATGTTGAAGGTGAGCTTTTATTTTTATTAGAACAGGATCTCAGGTCCAGGTCAAGCAGGGGTCGTCGTCAATGCCGGAATAATACCAGCACTGACGAATTGTAAGGAAAATAGAATATATTATATATCTATATAGATATATATATATATATATATATATATATATATATATATATATATATACCATATATATAAATCAATCGCTTAAATCCTGCCATTCTTTTTAACAGCATTGGCATAAAAGAGGGTCTTCTACCAAATATTATTATTATTATTATTATTATTATTATTATTATTATTATTATTATTATTATTATTATTATTATTATTATTATTATTATTATTCAGAAGATGAACCCTGTTCATATGGAACAAGACCACCAAAGGGGCCACTGACTTGAAATTCAAGCTTCCAAAGAATATGGCGTTCATTGGGAAGAAGTAAGACGAGGTAAAGGGAAATACAGAAGGAAGAGACCCCACTTATTAAAATAAGAAAAAAAACTAACAAATCAACAAATAAATAAAAAGTTCAAGGTCAACATTATCTATCATTCTTGTCCCAGAGATATTTCCAGTATGATAAATAAATGAGATATTCATTACTATTCATAAATCGTGTAGGCCTACATTATCATGGGTTGAGAAATGAATGGAATATTCACTATCATTCATATAAACCTATGGGTTGAAAAATCAACGGAATACAATACTCTCATCATTCATAACAATTTAATAGGCCTACAGTTTCGTGGAATGAATGTAAGAGCCAAAAACTTGCAAACAAAGGTCCTACGGAAGAAGAAGAAGAAGAAGAAGAAGGAGAAGAAGAAGAGGAAGAAGAAGAAAAAGAAGAAGATGGTAATGATGATATAGAAGGAAATGGAAGATAAAAACCTGAAAATATATGATCATCACATACAGCCATAATTACACTCAAAGAGATAATTAGGACCAGAACGTAATTAAGCAACAAAAGCAAATCTATGTTTTTAAAGGCCAATTCACAGACTAGTTTGAGATCTACGAAGACTAATAAAACAACAAAGCTGGGAAACAACGCAAACAATGGATGCCAAACAATGCAGATCTAAATGAGTCGAAAAAAACACACTCCTTCATTTGCATATTTATTTCTACAAATAAAGCTGGTGGTTTACGTCTTTGCAACGGAATGAAAGAAAAATGAGGAAAAATGAAAGAAAAATTAAAAGAATTTACGTAATTATGTAAGGGCAATCAGAGGAATTCAGAAGCCACTGATAAAAAGAATGGATAGGATATTATAGTAGGTACTTACTTCAGTAATATATATATATATAATATATATATATATATATATATATATATATATATATATGTGTGTGTGTGTGTGAAGTATATATATGTATATATATATATATATATATATATATATATATATATATATATATATATAATTAAAATTGAAGGCGGTTCTATCAACCTGTAGACATCAGTCGATGGAAGGTGAAGGACAATCCTTTATTCCCATTATTTGTACTTTTATTGTCGCGACGTTTCAAGACATAAAAGTCCCATTATCAAGCTAAAAAAAAAGATAAAACAAAAGTTAAAATCATAAACTCGGAATATATACATAAAAAGTTTAAAAAAAGTTTACAAATATAAAAAGCAAGTAGAAGAGTAGGGAGGAGTCAATACCATAAGGTGCTCAAAGCACAGACCGAGTGACATTTCGGGCCGGGTCAGCTTCGACTTTGAACTCACGAGAGGATAGCAAGAGGTTTTGAGGAAGACTGGTTGTTTAACTGCGGAACGAGTTGTTTAATGAAAAGTGATTTTAAAATAGCTAAATGATGTTCGTTAGGGGACTGGCCTATTATTTTAAAATCTTTGTATACAAAGAAATGTAAACATAACTTGAATTACAAAGATTTTAAAATAATAGGCCAGTCCCCTAACGAACATCATTTAGCTATTTTAGAATCACTTTTCATTTAAACAACTCGTTCCGCAGTTAAACACCCACCCGTCTTCCTCAAAACAAAACTGTATCTCTCGTGAGTTCAAGTCGAAGCTGACCGGCCCGAATTGTCACTCGGTCTGTGCTTTCAGCACCTTATGGTATTGACTCCTCCCTACTCTTCTACTTGCTTTTTATATTTGTAAACTTTTTAAACTTTTAGTATGTATTCCGAGTTTATGATTTTAACTTTTGTTTTATCTTTTTTTTTAGCTTGATAATGGGACTTTTATGTCTTGAAACGTCGCGACAATAAAAGTACAAATAATGGGAATAAAGGATTGTCCTTCACCTTGCATAGACTGATATATATAATATATATATATATATATACTATATATATATATATATATATATTTATACATATATATATATATTTAATTTATATATATAGAATATATATATATATATATATATATATATATATATATATATATCCAGGTCAGTTTACCAGAAACATGTACTGACAGCCAAATACATCCACATACACAAACACACACAAATATAGACCTTTTAAAATAATTAAAAAAAAAATAATCCACAGAAAAATATGAAAATAAAAGTCTAAGTTCTAAACTCCCCCTCTCCTGGAACAGACATTCGACGACACATCTGCTACAGACAGACAAAGAGAGAGAGAGAGAGAGAGAGAGAGAGAGAGAGAGAGAGAGAGAGAGAGAGAGAGAGAGCAAAGACTAGGGGTTAATGAGCGCTATATTCCCCTCCCAGCTTTTAAGAAAGTTCGGGTCCTTATTTCTTACCTCAATGCACCTAATTTAACTTTGGATTCGTGGGCTGTTTTACGGGGCTGTGGTCTCGTAGCCTGGGCCAATAGTTCCAGGTGAGATGGGAAGAGATGCTGTCATTAACAGCAGCAGCAATAATAATAATAATAATAATAATAATAATAATAATAATAATAATAATAATAATAATAATAAAATATTGGAGAAACAAATCCACAGCTATGTAAATGTAACATATATTTAAATTTAAACTGATAAGGGGAACCGAACAGATTCCCGAAAGCTATCTTTGGAGTTTTAAATTTAAATATATGTACATTTACATAACTGTGGATTTTTTTCTCCATTTGAAGAACCGTGCTACTAAGAGGATTTTTTAGTTAATAATATTAATAAAAATATTTGTTCGAGACCTTATTTTCAGGTGGGAGAAAGGAATTTGAGATATTACACATTATATAGTATTCTATTGCCAATCGAATTCAGAAAGATTTAGAATTAAGGATAGAAAATAAAGCTTTTATACTCCTCTCTCTCTCTCTCTCTCTCTCTCTCTCTCTCGGCGACGACGACAATTGTTGAATCAACCTCGGAATAAACAGTCTTAGTTTCTTAATCCGCTTAATTAAAATTAATTTTTAATTTAGATGATTTATTTAATTCGTTCTGCCTCGGCAATCAACGTTCTCTTCAATATTCCACGAGAGAGAGAGAGAGAGAGAGAGAGAGAGAGAGAGAGAGAGAGAGAGAGAGAGAGAGAGAGAGAGGGGGTGGTATGAAATAATCTTTCTCAAAAAGTGTCGTTTAATTGTTTAAAACTAACAGTAATCAACAGACTGACACAGACAGACAGACAGACAGCCGAACAAAGAGAGAGAGAGAGAGAGAGAGAGAGAGAGAGAGAGATATGTACATGAGTAAATAAGTTGCTTTAATCAAGAATACAAGCTTCAGAAATGGAGTCAGAGTGGTTGGACAGCAGGCTAAAGAAAGAACGCCACAAACAACTTTAGCAATGCCAGCAGTACACCACGCGATGCTCACTGATGGCACTATCGCTTTACATAATTAATCGTCTGGTGATTTCCGTGGAAGGAAAAATAAAGAAAAAAAGGAAAGAAATAGATAAATACTATTTAAAAAGCTAGAATTTGATAAGATAATCATCATGAGAAAGAAAATATCTTTAACAAAATCAGATAAGAATAAAAAGAAAAAATAGGAATAAATTAAACAACAAAAATATCTTTAAAAAATCAGATAAGAATAAAAAGAGAAATAGGAACTAATCAAAAAACAAAAACATCTATAAAAAATCAGATAAGAATAAAAAGAAAAAAATAGAAACCAATTACACAACAAAAATATCTTTACAAAAATCAGATAAGAATAAAAAAATAAAAAAAATAGAAACCAATTAAGCAACAAAAATATCTTTTAAAAAACACCAAATAAGAATAAAAAGTAAAAAATGAATTTAAAATAAGATTCATAACTTTTTCAGGGGACAAAAATCACGCACCCTGAAGACGCGTTCAACAGGCACCAGAAACAGACGTTTAGGAAACGCCTCCGGTGGGAGGCGAGATTGAACGCGCCCATTACGCAGCTTAATGGGGGAGATTAAAGGCGTTTATTTAGGAGACGAAGGAGCCCATCCCACTCCATTACCCCCTCGATCTAATGAGAGAGAGAGAGAGAGAAAGAGAGAGAGAGAGAAACTGACCTTGACTTACAATTGTGAGAGAGAGAGAGAGAGAGAGAGAGAGAGAGAGAGAGAGAGAGAGAGAGAACTAACCTTGGCCTTCAGTTGAGAGAGAAAAAGATTTTCACATTTAAGGGTGTCAGTGCTAGCAATGCATCTCACGCGGTGCACCGTAGGCACTACTTAATGTTCTTGGCAGCGTCTCTTCGGCTCCTAGCTGCAACCCCCTTTCATACCTTTTACTGCACCCCCGTTTATATTCTTCCTTCCATCTTGCTTTCCTTAACCATCTCTCTCCTCACAATTGTTTCGTGGTGCGACTGCGAGGTCTTCCCATCTGTTGTTACACCTTTCAAACCCTTTTTATTCTCAATTTGACCTTTTGGGTCCCAATACTTGGACTAGATTTATATATATTCCACTCCATTCCATACGAAATAAAAATATTTATTTATTATTGATGAGAATATCCTTCTTTTAGTTGACCAGGTTATTCTCAGCGAATTTCCCCTTTTGTGAATTATATGTTTTCCCTCCATTCGATGCCCCACTTACAAGATTTCCTTCTCCCTAACGTTATAATCCTAAAGTCAATTGCTCTGGTTCCCCCTCGCTCGTCAGCCTCTCTCTCTCTATATATTTTTGTGTTTCGTAAACTGATATAATAATAATTGAATTTTTGTCAAAAGGTCAGCGGGAAGCCCCACAAAAAAAGAAAAAAACGCGCGCACACCAAAAAAAAGAAAACATTGAATTACGTTTACATGAAGCCACAAGTCAACTCTTCTCTTTGTTGGGAGGGCGGATTTTTTCTTTCTTTTATCTTTTTCATTCTTTTTAGCTTTCTGTAAAAGAAAACTACTGCGGTAGCTATTTATCTGTCCGTCTGCACTTTTTTCTGTCCGCCCTCAGATCTTAAAAACTGCCGAGGCTAGAGGGCTGCAAATTGGTATGTTGATCATCCACCCTCCAATCATCAAACATACCAAATTGCAGCCCTCTAGCCTCAGTAGTGTTTATATTATCTAAGGTTAAAGTTAGCCATAATCGTACATCTGGCACTGATATGGGCACCAACAACACAGGCCACCACCGGACCATGGCTGAAAGTTTCATGTATGTTGATCATCCACCCTCCAATCATCAAACATAAATTGCAGCCCTCTAGCCTCAGTAGCTTTTTTTATAATTTCCAAGGTTAAAGTTAGCTATAATCGTACATCTGGCGCTGCTATAGGTACCAAAACATAGGCCACCACCGGACTATGGCTGAAAGTTTCATATATGTTGATCATCCAACCTCCAATCATCAAACATACCAAATTGCAGCCCTCTAACCTCAGTACTCTTTATTTTATTCAAGGTTAAAGTTAGCCATAATCGTACATCTGGCACTGATATGGGCACCAACAACACAGGCCACCACCGGACCATGGCTGAAAGTTTCATGTATGTTGATCATCCACCCTCCAATCATCAAACATACCAAAGGCCTCAAAGCAGCTGCATTATGACACGAGAGGGAGAACATGAAGGGAGGTACAGTAAAAGGAATGCAAAGGGTTGCAGCTAGAGGCTAAAGTGATGTTACAAAGAACCTTAAATAACACCTACAGTGCCCTGCGAGAGGTGCACTGATAGTGCTACCCTCCTATGGGGACTTCTTACAACAATAGCAGCTATTACTCTTGGACATTCCTTCGGAAACATTCCTTTATCAAGGTGTACCTTACACACACCGGTCAGCTACGTAATCTTGACGTTGTCACCATATTATTGCGTTATATTGCCTTTAATCTTATCAGCTTTTAAGTAGCTTTCCACTGAACAATTGTTATTATATATGTGTCTATATATATATATGAATTATATATAGATATAATTTACATTGTATGATATGTAGTTTATCATGATAATATATCATATTATACTATATAGATATATATATATATATATATACCTATATATAAATGTATATGTATATGTATTTATATATATGTATATGTTACCAAGGTTCCAACCTTGGTACATTTTAAAAGTATGTTGGTAGCAATGACAGTGCAGCAAGGCACATCCGTTTTCTCTCTCTCCATCCCTCTCTCTCTCTCTCTCTTTAACACCCCTCTCTCTCTCTATTACCTAAGGCAATTAAATCAGACTTGTGAACTACAAAAATACATTTATTTAAGAGCAAAGCATTAACTAATTAAATCCGGTTCTTAGCAAAATGATTAAATGATGGGTTGAACTCAAACCCACTCCATCCCTCCTTTACAATAACCAACATTAGTTTAGTCATAAAACTAGAAAAAGTCAGAGCACAGTCTAGTAACACCATGGAACATCAGTTAAGTTCCCATTTCTAAATAAGTTACCAGAACCCATTCCCATTTGTTCCAGATCTGCCTATAAGAAGACAGGAGAACACATCCATAAGCAAAAGATTAAAAAGCAAAATAAAAAGGTCAAATGAAATAGAACATCTTTGAAACAAATATTCAAAATACAGTCAAGCCACACTTTTGGCTAAAAAATAAGTATGCTTACCCATTCAACACAGATTACACACACTTAAACAAAAACACAATCAAAGGAGCCCTCTTGGCCCTTTGCCGACTTTGTATCGTTCTCTAATTTCGTCACAAGTTCATGACGTCATTATACAGATCATTATTCACGCCCAAGAATCAGCCCCAAACCAGATTCAGAAAGCATATCTGTATCCGCCCGCGCATGGACACAGGATGTGGTCTGTTCTGCTTAGGCAGCGACTTTCGACATTGCGCCACCCAAGGAAGTTATGTCAGCATTTCCAAAGCTGAACTGTCTTGTCACTTTAGGACAATGTTTTCATGGAGAGTTAAATTGATGACCTCTACATTCTAAGAATGTCATTGCTCATCACGTCCTCTCAATAAAAAAAAAATACAAATCGCATTACAACGGTGTCTTAATTATAGTCAATTATTCATTATTTCAGACATATATATATACACACACACACACACATATATATATATATATATAATATATAAATATACATTTATAAATAAATATATATGTATATGTATTTACATATATATATATATAGATATATATATATATATATATATATATATATATATATATTATTATCAGGATCAGTCATTTTGTTTGAACGATCCTGGTTGGGTAGTTTCCCTGTTTCTCCTGCTTTTCGGTATTTTCGTCTACATGACGAGTTTACTTTTGTCACAGTGTGAGTGACTGAGTCAGTCAGGTTCTGGGTGGCAGACAGACAGGTTCTTGGCAAAACTCAGCCAAGAAGGCAGTAGCTGAATACCAGTATGGCTACTTGATTTGAGCAGCAGGTATTGGTCACCTGTTGTATTTGGCAGTTGAAGCAGTTGCAGCGTGGTTACTGGACTTTAACAGCAGGTATTGGTGACCTGATGTTGTCTTCGGCAGCTGCAGGATGTAGTCATCTGTGGAGCAGTGTATCCAGTGACACGGCCAACCAGTTGTCTTTTCGACTTCGCCGCAGTCATGTGTATTTTTGGATATGTTCCTGTCAGCAGTCATGGGCTGTTGTGGTGACTTGACGGTGATTGTCTGGTGATGTACTACATCCTCTTTGACAGTAGAGACTGTCTTGACGTCTCTGTAGAGATGGTTATTTTTGTGTGTGGCGCTGCCTGGAGTTCTGGTATTACCTTTGAGGTATTGTTGTTAATGTTATTTATACTGTGTATGTAATTAAATGTCTTATTATTGGTGCTGTGTGAATTTAATAATTCTTTATGCTGCTTTGGTGATTTATCACTGTTATTATTATGCTGCCTATTTTTGAGGTTTACTGATTTAATCAATTGAACATGTTATTGTGCATGATGATTGTTTATTTAGTGTGGAGCAAGTGTATGGCTCAGAAATTGATTTGCTATTTAAATGTATATTTTGAATTGGATGTTCATTGATTTTTCACTGAACTGTTGTTAAGCATTTACTTTTGTTTATGAATGTTTGTTGTTCTGTCTGAGAATATGAATTATCTAAAAATTCATTTATTTGACTTTAAATGTTAATGATCATTTAATGTAGTTTCGTCGCCTACAACCTGTACTTATTTGTAAATATGTACTTATATATGTAATAAATTAGATTTAAGGTATTTCTGATTTTTTTCACACCCTCTTCTGTGGTATGTCTGTTCCTCCGGCCATTTCAGTCCCATATTTTAATATTCATTAAAAAAACCTGATGAACCATCAACGGTTCATAACAATATATAAATATATATAATATATATATATATATATAATGATATATATGATATATATATATATATATATATATATATATATATATATATATATATATATATATATGTTATATATATATATATATATATATTATATTATATATATATATATATATGATTATATATATATATATATTATATATATATATATATATATATATATATATATATATATATATATATATATATTAACGACGACGACATAGCACCGCTCCTGAAACTTGAAGGCGCGCATCCGAGCGAGAGAAAAAAAAAAAAAAAAAAAAAGCGGGCAGCGCCCACAAAGGGTAGAACACAGAACCACTACCAACCAACCACATATCCTTTGCACCGGAATCCGGGGCGGCTTTGATTGTTTTGAGGCAAAATACCTCACGCGGGGCGTAATTAGAACGTAAATCCGGTTAACGACATCATAACGGCATTCCCTAATTGCTGCCATTGCTGTCATGCAGTGAATTTACAGCATTACGTACAGCAGCTGAAGCTGCTGCTGCAGAGAAGAGGGCTGGGTGACACACGCGAGGATCCTACACAGCTGCTGTTCGTCACTCGCTTAAGGGTAGGCTCCTTTTGAGCGACTGCTGAGACCTCGTTAGCAGGGCGGTTCGCGTGAAGTGTACGCCACAGTGACAGCGACAAACAAAGCGACACAAACACTTACACACACACACATACACACACACAAACATATATATGTGAATTTGTGCAAGGAATATTATTCACGGTCGTATTGAAACAAGTGAGTTCCGGATGCCGAAGATGTTTTATTTTATATTAGATCTGGAATCTTGTGGTGACGTTTATTAAGCGGAGTACAACAGCGATATATAATTAAATATATATACATATAACATACAATATATTTAATATATATATATATATATACAATATATATACATAAATTATAATAATAATTATAAATATTTATAATAAATAATATATATATTTATTATTATATTAATATTTTGTAATTATATATGTTATAAATATATACATATATATTTTAAATATACATATTGTATAAATAAATTATTATATTAATATTATATATAATATAGTATATTATATATATATATATTATAATTTATTTAATAAATTGTTATAAACATATGTATGTATAGATATACATATTTTATGTATTTGGATTACACATATATCATATCCATATACTTATATACATACATACATACACATATATATAAAAATTAAGTATATATATAAAAAACCTAAACTTAATGAAACCGACTGACCCAAACCAGCCACCGATTAACGACGCGACCACACACGCCGATTATGCGATAGCGATTGGGCCGTTATATATATATATATATATATATATATATATATATATACATATACATATATATAATATATATATATATATATATATACATATACATATAGATATATATATATAATAGATATATATATATTATATATATATATATATAAAAGTGGCCAATAATAGAATGGCCCATTATGGCCCCGACATAACATTTTATGACGTGCATCGGCGATTTGGCCCGGTTGTGATAGAGGGACAATTGGAGATGCCGCTTCAAAGGGTTATAGATGGTCATAGAATGTTGTAGACTGTTGTAGAAGGTTATGGATGGTTATAGCAGGTTATAGAATGTCATAGATGGTTATAGAAGGTTACAGAATGTTATAGATGGTTATAGCAGGCTATAGAAGGTTATGGATGGTTATAGAGTGTTGTAAAATGTTATAGAAGGTTGTGAATGTTTACAGCAGGTTATAGAATGTTATATATAGACGGTTACAGAATGGTATAGAATGCTATAGATGGTTATAACAGGTTATAGAAGGTTATGGATGGTTATGGAATGTTACAGAATGTTTTAGAATGTTATATAAGATTATGAATGATTACAGCAGGTTATAGAAGGTTATGGAGGGTTATGAAATGTTACAGAATGTTTTAGAATGTTATATAAGGTTATGAATGTTTACAGCAGATTATAGAATGTCATAGATGGTTACAGAAGATTATACAATGATATAGATTGTTAAAGCAGGCTATAGAAGGTTATGGATGGTTATAACAGGTTATAGAATATTACAGAATGTTGTAGAATGTTCTAGAAGGCTAAGGATGGTTATAGAAGGTTATAGAATGTTATATATGGTTACGGAAGGGTATAGAATGTTACAGATGGTTACAGAAGTGTATACAATGTTATAGATGGTTATAGAATGTTATATATGGTTACGGAAGGGTATAGAATGTTACAGATGGTTACAGAAGTGTATACAATGTTATAGATGGTTATAGCAGGTTATAGATGGTTATAACAGGTTATAAAATGTTACAGAACGTTCTACAATGTTATAAAAGGTTAGGGATGGTTATAGAAGTTTATAAAATGTTATAGATGGTTGCAGAAGGGTCTATAATATTATAGATAGTTATAGCAGGTTATAGATGGTTACAGAATGACTATACAATGTTACAGAATGTTATAGATGGTTATTATAGAAAGTTAAACTGTTATAGACGGTTAGAGCTAGGTTTTGAAGGCTAGAGATGTTATAGAAGGTTGTAGATAGTTATAGGAGGTTATAGAATTTTATACACAATTACAGAAAATTATAGAAAGCTATAGAAGGTTAGAGGTGGTTTTTGAAGGCTAGAGATGTTATAGAAGGTTATAGATGGTTATAGGAGGTTATAAAATTTTATACAGTTACAGATAATAATAGAGAGCTATAGAAGGTTCTAATTTGGAATAGATAGTTACAGAAAATTATAGATGGTTATAGTACAAAAGTTGAGGTTATAGAGGGTTACAGAATGCTGCAGAAAGTTATACATGGTTCTAGAAGGTTATGGACGGTTATAGATGGCTCCTGATAGTTATAGAAAGTTACAGATGCTTACAGAAGTTAATAGAAGGTAAGAGACGGTTATAGAAGCTTATAGAAAGTTGCACATAGTAATAAGAAGTTATAGATGGTTAGAGAAGGCTTTAGACGTTTATAGAAGTTATATATGTATTAGCAGGTTATAGAAGTCTATAGACATTTACAGAAGGTTACAAGTGGTTTTTAAAGGTTATAAAAGGCTATAGAAGGGCATCGAAGATTTTAGAATGTTATAGATTGTTATAAATGTTTAGAGAAGGTTATAGATAGTTATAGAAGGTTACAGAAAGTTCTAGATGGTTACAGAAGGTTACGGATGTTTAAAGACTGGTTATAGAAGGTTATAGATGTTTAAAGACGGTTATAGAAGGTTATATATGATTACAAAATGATACAGATCGCCATAGCAGGTTATAGATGGATTACAGAAGGTTATTATGGAGGAGAACAATCTATAAAGGAACCATTTTCAGAGAGAGAGAGAGAGAGAGAGAGAAAGAGTCTAAAACACACACACAGATGCCATTAACGTCATAGAATTTTTTTCATTAACTTAATATCAAGCAACAACCTCTGCCTTCGAGGCGCCGAGACGTCGCGAGACAGAAGACAGAAGGCTCAAGTTTTTCAATTATATCCTCAATTTCTCTCTTCCTCCTCGTCACTCAGACTGAACTTTGCTCCCTGGAGCTCTAAGCTCTATAAACCCTCCCGTTGCCAGAGAGAGAGAGAGAGAGAGAGAGAGAGAGAGAGAGAGAGAGAGAGAGAGAGAGAGAGAGATTAAAGCAAGAACACATAAGAAACCGGATAGTTACCTTGAAAAGGATCTCGAGAGATTACAGACGGTTGAGAACGTCTCTCTCTATCATGGAATTAAGATGAGAAAATCAAATTCATTAAGGACAATATGACAAGAATATATTGTTTCAAGAATTAGGACAATATTAAGGGCGAGCAAATCGTTCCTTAAATCATCTTTCAAAGAACAAAAGTGGAACATCTACAAATTGACCGAAACGCTGAGAGCGACCCTATGATTAGCGTAAGGTGTCATAGGTATTAATAATAGGCCTAGCAAAGACTTCTGGTTTAAGATGGTAAATCTTAAGTATTAAAACAGTTCCTGTGGCCTTCAAGGACGATTTATGAGTAGTATAAGGTGTAATAAGAAGTACTAGGTCAAGTGTAGATCAAATGAAGGTCTATTAACTCCTAAGATTGATGGATAAGTGAAAGGTGTTTTGATTTAATAAACAAATGGATTATTTAATAATTTCATTTTGCCTCATAAGTAGAATAAGTCTCTCTCCCTCTCTCTCTCTATGAGAATGCTTGACACTTTCTCAACGATTTTCTACGAACTTCTAATTAAGTTCAACTCATTTCTATGTTTTAAAATGATGTCATATTTTTCTGAGAAATTATTTGTTGCATACGTCAGGGACAAAGTTGGAAAATTTATATAAGTAATATATATAAATCTACATATATATGTGTGTATGTATGCATTATCATATATATATATATACTATATATATATATATATATATATACATCTATATTATACAAATATATTGCGTCTATATATATATAATTTATATATATACTTAGATTTATATATATTATTTATAGAATTTACCAACTTTGTACTTTACGTATGCAAGAAATAGATATTATATATTATATATATATATATATATATATATATATATATAGTATATATATACAGACGGCCAACGAAGAATTGGCGTAGTTTCTTAGTTCATTGTTCGTTATGGAAATATTGCCATACGCAGGTGCCAGATTATTACTTAACATTAAATTACATTTCCTTTCAAAGGTGCTATACTTGAAATGAATTACACAAGAACTGAGTAGACTTATTCAATGTATTAAAGATAATTATTTTGTAAAGTAAGGAAAATATATACCGATGGGTCCACGATTTCTAATTTTATTCTCAACTCTAGCTTCGTGACAGCATACCGAAGATTTCCAAGTTGGCTTTGCTGCCGCTCGAGTCTTGACTCAACGTATCGTACTGCGCTGGGGTGTTGTCAATTCGTACCTACAGCCGATATACAATACATCAAGGCGTTAACATTCTTTGAAAACGATGTTTAGTTAAACTAATTTTGTCCTTTGATCAATAAAATAATTTGCATGACACATTTAGTCGGCCTAAATTGGACTTCTGATTTTCCCACATGATTTGCCTAGGTCTATTTTCAGCAGTATACTCTCTCGGATACGTAATATTAATGAATATTTAAATCGACAATATATATATATATATATATATATATATATATATATATATATATATATATATATATATATATATATATATATATATCTGCTTTATTTGACTATTCCCGTTATTCTTGTTTTATTAGCCGTGTTCGCCTTTCTTCTTATCCTTTTCATAATTGTTTAACTTAATTAACTCAGACCTAGCTATTCAAAGTCAAAAAGCAATCATAAAAAAAATCAAACGAATATAATTCAGTCTTATTTTTTATCGAATTCCTTGCATATCATCCCGTTTCATTTGGACACCTTGGAAATCTGTGGGAGTCAAAACTGACGAATACATTAAGAAAGGCTTACTTTCCTTAAAGCTTTCTTAGGTTGATCTTTTTGTAGCTATTTATTTCTTCTAAATAGAAATCAATTCAAATTAGTTTCACATGTATACCTACTAGACCTACTACCATAAGCATATTATAAGTAGCTGAAATGATAAGAAATATGAAAGGTGACGTTCTCGTTTAAGTCTATTTCATGGTGTTTTTTTTTTTTTTAAAGAAAAACCTACTGCTTTAATCAAGAGTTGCTCTTTGACGGCTACAGGGTGTAACACGAGTGTATGCACATATTTTGGGGAATGAAAGATAAAGTTTCTTTGAACAGAAAATATTTTATAAACATGCATTTTAAGGCGTCCGTTGTCGGTGCGGGGAATTTAAAAAAAACCGTTATCATTAGTGATGCTTTCACGAGATGGAGTTCTTAGTGAGAACTGAGAAGTCGGATGTAGTCGCCTGAGATGTAGAAGAGAGTGGAGGTGGCGTATAGGAGTGATGGAAGGATTAGGCCGATGTTGATAAAGTATCTCCCAATAAAATGTATTCTTTAGGTTTTGAAGAAAAAAATGCATGCATCATTGAAACCGCTTCCCTCCCTGTCCGTGGTATTCACTGGCCACCAATAAAAAACAAAACAAAAAGAGTAAGCCTAACTGAATCTCTCATCCGTCAAAGATAAGTTTGCTTATTCATTAGACTTATTCATTAGACAACTATCAAAGACTTCAAGTGTAGATTTAAAAATCTCTTTCTTCTCCATCTAAAGTATTCATCAGACACCATTCATAAGCGACGAGTTAGTTATGATTCATGGTTCAGCAATGTCGTGACGAGGCACTAGAATTCAAAGTTCACAAATGAATGTTCCTCAGCAACATTTACACTACTGTATTGTCTTGCTCTCATGTTGTGCTTCGAGGTGTTCCACCTCTAGACCCATGTTCTAAATTTTGCCGTTCTTTAAACAATTTTATTCATCTATGTATGATTATCTCCGGTTTATTAAGCTTTCTTGATATCTCTCCAACAGGAACTTGCACCGAATGCAGTGCAATAATTCTCTCGCTCATCGAGGGATGTTTCTTAGACCGATAAATGACACATTGACATTAGATTCCCGTGCACATAACATCAAAAGCAATAGCGTGAGGTCGCCTGGTTCACACTGTTTAGATATCGTTTTTTTTTTTTTTTTTTTTTAATTTGATAGCATTTTGTGAGATTCCAATGTTTTCTGTAAAATGTAACAAATGGAATAGTTCAACTACCTTCAACTTAATACTGAAATTATAATTTAAGGACTATGTTTATGAGATACTACTAGTGATAGGTGTCTCCTATCTATTTGGTAATGTATATCTATGGTTGCGATATGACGTTTTTTATCACTTCGTTCACGTTCACGTCAATTTTGCTATATGGAAAATAGTTTTACACAATAACATAACATAATGTTCTAAAGATATCAGTGACTGTTTTTAACGTCATTACACATGATTTCTTCCATCTTTGAAAAGAAAAAAAAATAGATAAATAAGGCGTGAATCGTGCGTCAGGCAGGTGAACGAAAAATTATGAAACTCTGCCACGAGTTTTTTGGCCTACAGTACATGTACACACGCCACAACATCCACACAAAAATCAAGGACCAAAAGACGAGTAGAATAAAAAGAAAATGAAAAAAAACAAAAGACCACAACGAAAACCAAAAAAACTCATTTTTTGCCGAATGATTCCATCAGCAGACCCAGAAAAAACTTGTCCCGAAAATACAGATTTTATATAAAGCGTAAGTCACGTCTTTCGCCGGGAAATAAATTATGGAGGGGCCAGGGGGCTGGGGGCCGTTTCTCCCTCCTTCCAATATTTTCCAGAATGCTGGATTCAAGGAGAGAGATGTTCTTAGCCTGCGACGAGATGATAAACAGAGAGAGAGAGAGAGGAGAGAGAGAGAGAGAGAGAGAGAGAGAGAGAGAGAGAATCTCTCTCAATGATTTTCTACTTCTCGTGAATGATAAATTAGAAATGATTCAGAAAAATTCGGTTTTCGTGCGGTTTCCAGGGGATGGGGTAGGGAGGGAGGGGGGGATAGGAAGGGAGTAGGGGAGGGGTAGACGAGAAGTAATACAAAAGATTTATTAAAGAAGGGACTGGAAGCTTATTGCAGAAGAGGCTTCGCTTTATTCTTTGAATGCTGTTGACTTCGAGATGGACATGAGGTGAAAAAGTGATAAAAACTATATATCTTGTCATGGTTCGAACATTAATTTATTATTATTATTATTATTATTATTATTATTATTATTATTATTATTATTATTATTATTATTATTATTTTATTATTATTATTTTTATTATTATTTGATTTTATTTTTTATTATTATTATTTATTATTATTATTTTTTTTTATTATTATTGATTATTATTATTATTATTCTTTTTTTTTTATATTCTATTATTTTATTATTTATTATTATTATTATTAATTTTTTTTTATTTTAATTATTATATTATTATTATTATTATTATTATTATTATTATTATTATTATTATTATTTAAAAAAGACTACAGATACTTATCATTGACAAAATGCAATACTTTCAAGGTAACCAACCAATGAAAAGACAGTAATATTTTTAAGGTAACCATTGAATAGACTTCCATTTCTTTCAAAAATGTAATGAAAAGACTGAAAGCTCTTTTGACCAGCCAAGAAAAACTCTTCTAAGAAAAGATAGCCAATATCTTTGGGGAGCCAATGCTTTCTGGGAGCCAATCGAAAAGATTAATCTGACAATCTAATCTAGGCAACTTAGATCTTTTCAGTAATGGAACTCCTAATTGATACATTCTGAAGGAAATTACTGTTAAGACTATACTCAACATCTGTAACGATTTCAAGGCTAAAATTCTTTATCCTGAAAAGACGACACATGAACATCCAACGGGCCAGAGAATAACAACAAGGACTTTAATAACAGATGAAGGATTCCCATGGCCCACAGAACTAACATTACAGGACTCCTAATTAACATATTATGAAGGACATTACTATAAGGACAATAACAATATGTGTAATTTCAAGGATAAAATCCTTTCTCCTAAAAAGACGACACGTAACAATGTCAAGGCTAAAATCCTTTTTCCTAAAAAGACGACACATGAACATCCCACAGACCTGAGAATAACAACAAGGCCTTTCCATAACAGGTGAAGGATTCCCATGGCCCCATAGGACTAACCGAGTCCGCTGCGTAATCAGGATTTACTTTCGGTTGGGGCACGTTAATCAGATTCGCCCGTCTCCAGAGGGACCGACAACGAAAATAAGTCTATTAATATCGGTGGAATGGGATGATTACTGTGTGATTTGGAGGTGACGTCAATTCCTGTGGCCTTGATTAACTAAGACAAAAATTTGCAGGGTTTGTTGGATCTCTTCAAATATTCATACCACCAATAATAGCATTGATTTCTTCACCTCTCATCGCATGTTTGGGGAATGAAAAAAAAAATTCATTAGAGCTTGTGTCTTAGTAAAATCAGCGTATTTTAATGAAAATTATACTAATAATTTAATATATATTAATTTAAAATACTATTATATATATATATATATATATATATATATACATATATCTATATATATATATATATATATATATATATATATAATAAAATAATATATATATATATATATATATATTATATATATATATATATAAATATATATATACTACATATGTACTATATAGGCAATATCTATGTATATATCATATATTTATACATATACACACATATATATACACTCACATGTATTATACATATAATCCATAAATCATTTTTCATTAAAAAGATCATTGTTGATCAAGATATTCGCTCCAATGATTTTGATTTTATTCAGCTTATATTTGATATGACATTTGAAGAAGTCTATAATCTACATCGGTGGCTTAAACATTTAAATAGATTTAACGAACTTGCACATTTTTATTTGTTACTTAATCAAGTCCACCAGATATTTACGTCACGCCTGAAAGCTAACGTAATCATCCCAAATGATTACGTCTTCTTAGCTAAGAAAGCTAAGAATAGAAGCTAAATGAAGGAAGCTAAAGAATGGGTGTTATTGAGGACACGTCACCCGAAGTGGGGGTCAAAACCCCCACAGAAAAGGGGTTTCTTATCTTAGTTAGTTAGTGGATTTTTTTTTAGGTTTTTGGTGTTATATATATATATAATATATATTTTATTATTTATTTACTATACTATATATCATATATATTTAATTATATATAAATTATATATAACCTATATATATATACTATATATATATACTATGATATATATAGTTATATTTTATATATATATATATATATATATATATATATATATATATATATATATTTTATATATATAAAAATATATGTATGTATGTATGTATGAAACAATACTACGACAATGCATGACACACAAGACGAAAATGAACTACTTTACATCACAGCATTCAATAATTAACAAATAAATAAATAGATAAATAGATAAATAAAACTAGAAAAAGGTCTAACTGCACCAGCGGACATTGAACTGAGAGGAAAGTCCCTTACGTATATAAGTCACTTCGTATAAAACAGATTAAAACCCCCGCCCAACCCCCACCCCACCCGGGATTACCGGACCCGTCAGCAACATCAGGACCGTTTTCGCCATTTGAGTTGGAGACGATTAAAATGAAGTACGACTGAACGAGACCGTTAAAAGACGGTGACTGCGGTCTTCGATTGCGGTCTGATGGCCGTGGGGAGACGGAGGGGTTGGTGATCTATGGAGATACTTCGAAGAAAAGTTACAGATTTTAAATTCTTTCTTTTAAACACACACACACACACACACACACACACACACACACACACACACACACACACATATATATATATATATATATATATATATATATATATATATATATATATATATATATATATATCTGGTTTGGTGACGAAACACTCGTGTCAAAATGATGTTGCGTGTTGCAACTCTATTCGTTCGTCTCTTGTTTTTGGGGATCGATTAGCCCTGTGTGGCGCAATGATGTTTGTTTGTTTGTGTGGTGTTTTTACGTTGCATGGAAACAGTATGGTTATTCAGCAACGGGACCAACAGCTTGACGTAACTTCCGAACCACGTCGAGAGTGAACTTCTATCACTAGAAATACACATCTCCCACACCTCAATGGCTTGCCCGAGAATCGAACTCGCGGACACCGAGGTGGCAGGCCAAGACCACACCGATTACGGCACTGAGGTGCTTTAGTGCAATGATATTTGTGGGTTAAGTGTCATTCCGGGGTTCAATAACGTTCTACGTGTTCGGCGTTCAGCTGAAGTGAGTTTACTACTTCTATACAGAAATACATTTATGTCGAAAGATCTCGCACCTACCCCAGTGCTTCACATTCCTTCGTGTCTTCCACCTTTATATAATATATATTCATCACATTCCAAACTTTCGTGATTCAGTTATACATATATAATATACATACGCACAATCTTAAAGGAGATAGTAAGACAACTATACGATATGATTATTATCTTAATAGTTATATTTGTATTAAATTACTTCTATTCTTATTTTTATTATTATTTTTATTTTTTTAATTTTATATAATTTTTTATTATTATTTTTTAATCTTTATTTTATTATCTTTATTCTTTATTATTATTTTATTATAAAAAATAGATAAAAATGATACAATCTGATCAAATAAAAATTCCTAAGGGAAAAATTCACAAAAATAAAAAGAAAAAATTCAGGAATTCGAGGCCCAATTATCCTACCAGACCAGGAATTCAAGGGCCACTTATCCCACCAGACCAGGAATTCAAGGGCCACTTATCCCACCAGACCAGGAATTCAAGGGCCACTTATCCCACCAGACCAGGAATTCAAGGGCCACTTATCCCACCAGACCAAGAATTCAAGGGTCACTTATCCCACCAGACCAGGAATTCAAGGGCCACTTATCCCACCAGACCAGGAATTCAAGGGCCACTTATCCCACCAGACCAGAAATTCAAGGGTCACTTATGCCACCAGACTAGGAATTCAAGGGCCACCTTGGGATCCCACCAAGAACCAGGAATTCAAGGGGCCACTTTATCCCACCCCAGACCAGGAATTCAAGGGCCACCTTAATCCCACCCAGACCAGGAAATTCAAGGGTCTTAGCCACCAGACCAGGAATTCAAGGGCCACTTATCCCACCAGACCCGGGAAATTCAAGGGTCCTTATCCCCCAGACAGGAATTCAAGGGCCACTTATACCCCCACCAACCAGAATTCAAGGGCACTTATCCCACCAGACCAGGAATTCAAGGTTCCATGCCCACCAGACGTAATTCAAGGGCCCTTATCCCACCCCAAGACCAGGAATTCAAGGGTCCACTTATTCCCACAAGAAAAACCAATCAAGGGAATTCTTTATCCCACCAGACCAGAATTCAAGGCCACTTATCCCACCAGAAACGGAATTCAAGGTCACTTATCCCACCTCCGGACCAATTCAAGGGCCCACTTATCCCACCAGACCAGGAATTCAAGGTCCACTTATCCCACCAGACCAGGTCCCCCGAAGACCAAGGAATTCAAGGTCCACTTATCCCACACCAGACCAGGAATTCAGGGCCACTTATCCCACCAGACCAGGAATTCAAGGGTCCACCAATTAAGGGTCACAGACCAAGAATTCAAGGGCCACTTATCCCACCAGACCAAGAATTCAAGGGTCACTTATCCCACCAGACCAGGAATTCAAGGGCCACTTATCCCACCAGACCAGGAATTCAAGGGCCAATCATCCCAAAATAATAAATAATGGCCCAGTTAGACAGTCAGTGGTCAATAATCCCACATTATGAGAATAAAGTAATATCCGAAAGCATAAAATTTATGGCCAGGAATCACCCTCCCCTCCAGCCACCCCCCTCCCCCCAAAAAATCAAAGATAGGAATATCCGGACCAACATTCCCGAACATCTGAAATCTCAGGGATGGTTATCGAGGACATTAGGAATTCCAAGGAAAGCAGTCACCAAAATCAGGAATTCCTGAGACAGTCATCACCCAAATTAGGAATTCCAGGGCCAGCAATCATCCAGATAATTCCAGAAACAGTTATCGCCCCAATCGTGGATTCCAGTACCACTGATCATCCAGATAATTCCAGAAATATTTATGGCCCAATTCGTGGATTCCAGTACCAACAATGACCAAAACCCGAGTTCCAGGAACAGTCATCACCTAATCAAAAAGTTTCGTGGACGGTTTTCATCCAGATGAGGAATTCCAGGGCCAGCAATTCCCTTAAATCTGAAGTTCAAGGGACAGTTGTCACTCAAAACAGGCATTCCATGATCCGCAACCGCACAGATCTCAAGTTCCAGGGTCAGGAATTTCAGGGCCAGCAGTCAACTTAATCTCAAATTCCAAAGACGGTAATCATCAAATCAGGAATTCCAGGAGCAGTTCATCACCAAATCAAAAATTCCAGAGGAGGTCATCATCAAATCAGGAATTCCATGACCAGCAATCACCTATATTTGAAATTCCAGGAACAGTCATCACCAAATCAAGAATTCCAGGAACATTCATCACCTAATCAAGAATCCCAGGAACAGTCATCATCAAATCAGGAATTCCAGGACCAGCAATCACCTATATTTGAATTCCCAGGAACAGTCATCACCAAATCAAGAATTCCAGGGCCAGCAATCACTCACATCATTCCAATGCCTGGAATGCAGGCAAAGTACGACGCCTGCAACCTCTGGAAGGAACTGAAATACCGACCACCTTAACGAGCACCCTGCTGGAAACTGGAAGACAGCCAAAGACATCCCTCATCGCAGAAATGATTCCAGAAATGACAGAAGACACTTCTCAGCCAGACATTTGTCAAGTGGATGCAGTCATCCAGGCCACTGGACGAGAGTAATGACGTCTCCAAATTTATCACACGAACCTTGATGACAAAGTTCCTGTTAGGGACGATGACTGATGAAGGCGCGTAAATGGTCAATAAAAGCCAAAAAGCGATGATGGAGGACGCCCTCAAAGGACCTTTTTCAAATCTCAAAGGACCCGACGACACACATATGGGACGGTGCATGACGTTCATGCGATTGGAACTTGTCGTTTTAACCTTCTCTCATTTTACCGGAATGTTTGAAGGAAACGGTGCTTACTATAGTAGATTCACATCACCCGTGCATATGATGTCTAGGCCCGTCCCCTACGACGCTCCTGATTGGCTGTTGATAAGCCAATCGCAGGGCTGGAAACTCAGGCTCTCTCGAGAGTTCACTTAGGCAGGATGTATAGTATGTTCCACCTTTCCTGAGGTATACGTTGAAAGACGTATCTCTCAGAAGAGGAGGAACACACATCTTGCCTATGTGAACTCTCGAGTGAGACTGAGGGTTTCCAGCCTTGTGACTGGTTTATCAATAGCCAATCAGGAGCGTCGTGAGGGACGGCCGTAGACATCAAATGCACGGTTGATGTGAATTACTATAGTACTAGTTTTACTATTATAACTCAATCCTCACCCTGCTCATCCTTCAAGAATATTTCTGAAGAGAAGAATCGCTGAATCCTAACCCTGCTCTTATCATGAAGGTCCGTAAAGGTACACTTTTCTCTTTGTGTCATCTGTCTGCAAGTAATGTTTTCCAAACAGAATAGAGAGAGAAAGTATTCCCATTGGAACAGAGAGAGGCAGAGAAAGTCTCCCCACTTGAACTGAGATAGGAGGAGAAAGCCTTCCAACTACAACAGAGAGAAGGAAGACAGTGTTCCCACAAGAACAAGGAGAGGAAGAGAAAGGCTTACTAGGAGTTACAAGGATTAGGATGTCTCAAAGACTTGTTAGTCCATCCGGGGAGACCTCGTGTGCTCACTTATCTGTAGGAGCAGGTTTTACAGTTCATTCACAATGTCCTAATGATTTTGTCTAGCTTTCTTTTAAACTCTTCCACACTGTTGCTGTTTACAACTTCTGATGGCAGTTTATTCCACGTGTCACATAATATCTTGTATATAAAGAAGTTCCTACTTCTTTATATACAAGATATATAAAGAAGTGGAGAGAGAGAGAGAGAGAGAGAGAGAGAGAGAGAGAGAGAGAGAGAGAGAGAGAGAGAGAGAGAGAGAAAGCCTTTCCACTACAACAAAGGGGAAGATAAAAAAAAATCTACCCACTACAACAAGAGATGATTACAATCTTTCGTGAACGTGGGTTCCCCTATTACTACCAGCAATAAACAGTACCACTGCATCACGCTACTTAGAGAGAGAAGAGAGAGAGAGAGAGAGAGAGAGAGAGAGAGAGAGAGGAGAAGAGAGAGAGAGAGCACTTCATCCTCGCCCAGTCATCCATCACCTTCTCCCAGTTTTTGCAACCTGATCCCGGGGTATTTCCCGTTGCCCTGACGGATAGGGCACACTATTTTTGGAGCCCAGGAGCAAGCCTGTTGCCCCCAGAGTAATCAAGAGTAAATAGAAGTTGTTTGTTTAGTTGATTTCTCGCGAGATTCAAGATTTTATGGACAAGGGAGGACACCCAGAGATTTTCACGGCCGAAAAAATAAATGGATGCCTGTACCGTGGAAATCGTATGGTGATGAGATTACTCTGTATCCATTCTTTTTAATAATAATTTAGTAACGGCATTTTTCAGTGGAGAATTTTTTTTTTTACGTTTCCCAGAATGGTAATTAAAATATATTTCCGAGATTAAATAAGCTGTAAAAAGTGGCCGCCTGTTCTGCTAGAATGAAGTAGTGCTCAGAATAGATTAGTGTCCAACAAACAGAATATAGTAGTGTCAAAACAGATTAGTGCCCAACAAACAGAAGATAGTAGGTTCAGAATAGATTAGTGCCCAACAAACAGAAGATAGTAGGTTCAGAATAGATTAGTGCCCAACAAACAGAAGATAGTAGTGTTCAGAACAGATTAGTGCACCACAAACAGAATAAAGTAGTGGTCAGAATAGATTAGTACCCAACAAACAAGCGAATGACACGGTCTCATAACCATATATATTTCGTTTTGAACATTTTTCAAAGGAATGCCATTCGAGGGGAAAACAGGCTAAGAATTAATACCTTCTGGAGAATGTTGTTGATAAAGACGACTTGAATGCCCTCAGAAGCGCTTGGTCTAGAGAAGATTTCTTTTATTACTTATGCTCGGCTCCCCTCTCTAACCTTATCGACTTAAATAAGTCTGCGCCGCCTCATTCGATATATAAAATAGAATATAGAATCTAAGCTTAAACGCCAAGCGCTGGAACCTATGAGGTCATTCAGCGCTGAAGGAGAAACCGAGAAAAAGGAATACTTTGAGGCAATTGTCGTAGTAGAAGGAGAAATAAGAAAAAAAGAAGAAACGAAAACGTTTCACTAGTTTCATCTTCGAAAGTCTAAAGCCTCAAGGTTCAGACTCCAGTTACTGCTGGGGCGTTTAGGAAACGGCCGAAAACGACTTCCCAGGGAGATTTGGGGTTTGTGTGGGGGGGGGGGGGGGGGGGGGGGTGGGGGGGGGGGGGGGGGGGGGGGGGGGGGGGGGGGGGGGGGGGGGGGGGGGGGGGGGGGGGGTGGGGGGCGTTGGTCGCAGCTGTTGCAACCGTTCCCTTAATGGCGTTGTAAGATGGTTTTGATAACGGCCTGTTTGTCCTAATTGTCTTGCCGGGATGGTCGGAGGGCTCCGTGCTCAGGGAGTTGGCCGCTCTCGCTAGGCCGATGTTTATCACGTTGACGAGAATCCTGACTCTTGCGTTTCACATCCTGGATTAAGTCGCTGCTGGTTCCAGCAGTCACATCATCGGTCTGGGGGGAAAAAAGGCGTGGTCCAGCAGTTACAACTTCTACGTGAGGCAACTAAATCATTGGTCTGGAAAGGAAAGTTCTATTCCTCGCATTTTTAAAGACCTGGATGTAGTTAGCATTTAAATTATTCTTAATCTGAAGCAGCTAAATTATTAGTCTGTAAAGGAAGGATCTATTCCTTGCATTTTGGGGCGTGGTTCTAGCAGTTGCATTATTGGTCTAAACTCTAGAAAGAGGGCGTGGTTCCAGCAGTTACATTATTGGTTTAGAAACAGGGCGTAGTTCCAGCAGTTGCATTATTGGTCTAGAAACAAGGCCTGGTTCCAGCAGTTGCATTATTGGTCTAAACTCTAGAAAGGGGGCGTGGTTCCAGCTGTTGCATTATTGGTCTAAACTCTAGAAAGGGGCGTGGTTCCAGCAGTTGCATTATTGATCTAAACTCTGGAAAGAGGGCGTGGTTCCAGCAGTTGGATTATTGGTCTAGAACGAGGGCGTGGTTCCAGCAGTTGCATTATTGGTCTAGAACGAGGGCGTGGTTCCAGCAGTTGCATTATTGGTCTAGAACGAGGGCGTGGTTCCAGCAGTTGCATTATTGGTCTAGAAGGATCGCGTGGTTCTACTACTGACACCTTATCTGAACCAACTAAATTATTAATCTGGAAAAGCGTGCTTCCGTTCCTTGCATGTTTAAAGACCAGGATGTAGTTTGAGCTTCCAGTAGTTGCACTATTGGTCTAGAAAGAGGGCGCAGTTCCAGCAGTTACATTGCTATTTTGGAAACAGATCGTCTTCCAGCGGATGCATTTTAGATCCTGGAATAGATGGTGCTTGAGATAGTCGATTTATTAATCTGGAAAAGTTGTCTTATTCACTAGAAATGGCGTGCTTCCAGCTCGTGACTGATGTGGAAGATGTGCTTCCATTTCTTGCAATTGAGACCTGAATACAGGTTATGCTTCCAGCAGTTGTGTCAGTGATTGAAACGATGGCACAGTTCCAGCTGTTGCATTTCTATTGTGGAAGGAGATCCTGGTTTTAACAGCTGCATTTTGTGATCTGTAAAAAGGGCTCGTTTCCAGCAGTTGGTGGTTTTTAGATCTGATAGAATTGAGGCCAAAGGCCAAGCGCTGGCCACTATGTTATTCACAGTTGGAAGGGAAATGGAGAGCAAAAAGGTTTGAAAGGAGCAACAGGAAGAAAACCTCAAAGTAGTTGCACTATGAAACTGTCAGGAGATGGGTGGAAAGTAATATGGAAGAATGAGAATATGAACGGAGGTACGGTAAAAGGAATGAAAGGGGTTGCAGCTAGGGGCCGAGAGTACGCTGTGAAGAACCTTAATGCCTACGGTGCGCTGCGTAAGGTGAACTGACGGCACCAATCCCTACGGGGGGAATATTTCGATTATTTATTTACTGATATAACCTAGGCTGACTTGACATTCATAATTTCAGTTATTACCAATATCTTGCGTTTCGTGTCAAGCCAGAACAGCATAGCATATCAAAACCTCGATATCACCCACGGTGACAAAACCATTTAATAAACGCAAGAGACTTGGAATATTCCAGAATTCCAGTTAATATCGCCGTCCTAAGGCTTCGCTCGAATCCGCGGAGCGGCGACGCAGCGGGAATTTCAATGCAAATCTCGCTACCAGTGTATGAATAAATATTCTCTTTGTGAACCCAGAGCCAGACTTCCTTCCTCTGCATCCAACTTCGAATTTGTACCGCTAGATGGCGTCTCGGTGGGGAGGGAGGAGGGGGAAGGGCGGGGGGAGGGGGGGAGAGGCAGTACACAATTTGATCAAAGGTTCTGACCTTTCTACCGGACCCACCCAAATTATATTTCGGATGGGGCCTCGTACGTGTGGGAGGCCTCCGGCTACTGTAGTGCTAAATTTCATAGCCGCCGCGGAGTCGATTTTGGAAATTATTTCACGCTCCGAAGTTGTCTGAGAGAATCCAGATTGGTTTTCGAAATTAATGTGGATGCATGCAGGTATGTATGTACTATGTATGTGTATGTATATGTGAATACACACACACACACACACATATATATTAATATATATATAAATATATATATATATATATATATATATTATATATATATATATATTATATATATATATATATCAAAACATACATACATACATTTACCTATATATATATATATATATATATATATAGATATATACATACATACTTTACTGCATTCATATACCCATATATGCTTCATATTAGAGAAAAAGTAAAATAATAATAATTATAAAAAGAAAATAATAATAATAATAATAATACTAATAATAATAATAATAATAATAATAATAATAATAATAATAATAATAATAATATCTTGGGAGTAGACCCCCTTGTAAACAAGTCTTGTTGAAAAGGATTCCTGATGCAGCAATCCTTTTCAATAATAATAATAATAATAATAATAATAATAATAATAATAATAATAATAATAATAATAATAATAATAATAAAAGAGTGCATGGGAAGAAGGACTAATAATAGTAGACGAAGACTCAGAAATATACAGATACAGGAGAATGACAAACAGAACAGAGGACTGGCACAACAAACCAATGCACGGACAATACATGAGACAGACTAAAGAACTAGCCAGCGATGACACATGGCAATGGGTACAGAGGGGAGAGCTCAAGAAGGACCCTGAAGGAATGATAACAGCGGCACAAGATCAGGCCCTAAGGACCAGATATATTCAAAGAACGATAGACGGAAATAACATCTCTCCCATATGTAGGAAGTGCAATACGAAAAATGAAACCATAAACCACATAGCAAGCAAATGCCCGGCACTTGCACAGAACCAGTACAAAAAGAGGCATGATTCAGTGGCAAAAGCCCTCCACTGGAGCCTGTGCAAGAAACATCAGCTACCTTGCAGTAATAAGTGGTACGAGCACCAACCTGAGGGAGTGATAGAAAACGATCAGGCAAAGATCCTCTGGGACTATGGTATCAGAACGGATAGGGTGATACGTGCAAATAGACCAGACGTGACGTTGATTGACAAAGTCAAGAAGAAAGTATCACTCATTGATGTCGCAATACCATGGGACACCAGAGTTGAAGAGAAAGAGAGGGAAAAAATGGATAAGTGTCAAGATCTGAAAATAGTAATAAAAAGGATATGGGATATGCCAGTGGAAATCGTACCCATAATCATAGGAGCACTAGGCACGATCCCAAGATCCCTGAAAAGGAATCTAGAAAAACTAGAGGCTGAAGTTGCTCCAGGACTCATGCAGAAGAGTGTGATCCTAGAAACGGCGCACATAGTAAGAAAAGTGATGGACTAAGGAGGCAGGATGCAACCCGGAACCCCACACTATAAATACCACCCAGTCGAATTGGAGGACTGTGATATAGCAAAAAAAAAAAAAAAAAAAAAATAATAATAATAATAGAGCGCCAATAGACCTGGCGTGACGCTGAATGACAAAATCAAGAAGATAGTATCACTCACTGATGTCGCAATACCATATGACACCAGAGTAGATGAAAAAGAAAGACAGAGAGAAAAAATGGGTAAGTATCAAGACCTGAAAATAGGATATGGGATATGTCAGTGGGAACTGTACTCATAATCATAGGGACACTAGGCACGATCCCAAGATCCCTGAAAAGGAATCTGGAAAAACTAATACCGAAGTAGCTCCAGGACTCATGCAGAAGAGTGTGCTCTTAGAAACAGCACACGCAGTGAGAAAAGTGATGGACTCCTAAGGAGGCAGGATGCATCCCAGAACCCCACAATATAATAATAATAATAATAATAATAATAAATAATAATAATAATAATAATAATAATAATATAATAATAATAATTCTCGAAAACTGTGCTGGCAATACTATGACGAGAGAGAGAGAGAGAGAGAGAGAGAGAGAGAGAGAGAGAGAGAGAGAGATTTTCTACGTACAAAAATAATTTCTGAAATTCACAATTAAAGTAATTACCCTGTTATTAAGAGAGAGAAGAGAGAGAGAGAGAGAGAGAGATAGAGAGAGAGAGAGAGAGAGAGAGAGAGCTCACAATGCTGTGACTTTTCCTGACATTTTATATTTACCCGAGATGTTGCAACTTTAGTAACTAAGTCTCATATATAATGCTGATTAGATTCAGGTGCAAACGGGACAACAGAGAAAGTTCCATATTTACGGCTAATGATTTTTTTTTATTATCTTTTAAGTTACAATGAAATCCAGTTTATTTTTAAGGCAACAATGAATTTTTTTTAGGGAGACTGAATTTGGAAAATAAAGATGAAAAATACTGTGCGTGTTGATGACTTCTATACACAGAGTACACACGCATGTACTAGGGTTTGGTGATTTTTAAATTTTCTTAAAAAAAATAAAAAATCAGTGATTTATTTTATTTTTTATTTATTTGATATCTTTTATTTATTTATTTTTTTTCATTTGTTATGTTTTTTCAATCCTCTCCTCAAAATGTATTTTTATGACAGAATTACTATTGATTTGTCTTTTAGGTTTCCAGTTCTTGCCTAAAGTGTGTACTTGCAATTTTTTTTATATATTTATATATATTTTTTTATTTTATTTTTCAATTTGTTTGCTTTCAAATAAAAGAAATAAAAAAAATAAAAATGTAAGAAAATCATGATTTTTTAAAAGAAAAAATCAATGATTTAATCACTAGATTAAATCAGTTTGATTTAATCATTGCCAGCCCTGGCATGTACAGATTAATACACCTGTATATCCTAAAGGAACTCTTGTCCTGCAACCATTAGCACACGGGATTTCTCTTCAAATAAAAAAAAAAAAAAAAAAAAAGAAAGAAAAAAAAAAAAAAAAATTTATGGGGAAAAAGGGGGAAAAGAATGATGAACTCTTTGGTCCTGCGAAAACCAATTTGCCCAGGATTTCTCTCAATTTTCTTGTCCCCGCCCCCCACCCCGCCCCCCACACAAAAAAAAAAAAAAAAAAAAAAAAAAAAAAAAAAAAAAATCTGAAAAAATATGGCCCGCAAATTATCGCAGCATTTTTGAAACGGCCCGAAATCCTGATCAACAATTCGAGCCTTCATTTCCTCCGCTGGTACCTGTCACGCCTTTTGTTGCCGCCAATGACGTGATCGAAAAAAAAAAAAGACAAAGGAATAAAAAGTTTGAACCTTGTTACCACTACTCTTTACTCCGTTTGGGTCCGTTTCCTACGAAAGCTTTGCTTTTTTTGACGAAGGATTCCCTCTTTATTTTGCGACACCTTTAAACCTTAGAGACTTCTATTATCAAGCTGCCTACGAAAATAAAAAAAATGAAATTAAATCATTAAGAAATAAAATAACAGGCCTATATACGTTCAAATAATTAGTGAGCACACGCATCTTCGTACGAAATAAATTTCTATTATTAAACTGCCTACGAAAATAAAGACACGAAACTGCACCATTAAGATATGAGACAGTAGTCTTATATACGTATAAATAATTAGGCAACACACGCATTTTCATATGAAATGAACGAGCATATATACGAAAGAATAATAAAGAAACAAACTAATTTTTCGTACGGAATATAAGGGCTATAAAACAAAAACAAAAGAAAAGCGCATCTTCATACCACGTCAAGTACAAACTGTAAAACTGCTTACAAAGTTCAGAGAGAGAGAGAGAGAGAGAGAGAGAGAGAGAGAGAGAGAGAGAGAGAGAGAGAGAGAGAGACTAATAACAGAAGTTAAAAAGAGGAAACTTGGAACTTTTATCTCCATGAACGTCTCGACTGCAAGCACTGTGCAGGAGGAAGTTTCTCGAGATTATCCCTGGCTCCTGTGCTTGCATCACGCACTTCGGGTTCATAAATAGGATACAACAGGACTCAACAGCTGTTTAAAAAGTTACAAAGGAAGACGGTAATTAGGAGACCGCTCATCTAAAGGGAGAAAAGTAGGAGCCACTAACCCAAAGGAAAATGTGGGAGTCACTAATCCAAAGGAAAAAAGTAGCAACCACTAATTCAACGGAATAGAGTAGGAGCCACGAATCCAAAAGAAAAAAGTAGAAGCCATTAATCCAAATAAAAAAAGCAGGAGCCACAAATCCAAAAGGAAAAATTAGCAGCAGGCCACTAATCCAACGAAAAAGCAGGAGCCACTAACCCAAACGAAAAAAGTAGGAGCCACTGATCCAAAGAAAAAAAGTAGGAACCACTAATCCAAACAAAAAAGTAGGAGCCACTAATCCAAATAAAAAAAAGCAGGGGCCACTAATCCAAAAGGAAAAATTAGCAGCAGGCCACTAATCCAACGAAAAAGTAGGAGCCACTAACCCAAATAAAAAGGAAGGAGCCACTATTCCAAATAAAAAACCAGGAGCCACTAATCCGAAGGAAAACGTAGGAGCTACTATTCCGAAGGGAAAAAGTAGGAGCTACTAATCCAAAGGAAAAAGTAGGAGCCACTACTCCGAAGGAAATAAGTAGGAGCTACTAATCGAAAGAAAAAAGGAGCCACTAATCCGAAGGAAATAAGTACGAGCCACTAATCCGACGAAAAAGTTGGAGCCACTAATCCAAATAAAAAAGGTAGGAGCCACTAATCCCGAGAAGAAAAAAAGCATTAGGCAAAAAAAAAAAAAAAAAAAAAAAAAAAAAAAAAACTTCCACATAAACCAAAGCCATTCACTGGGATATTCACGGGGCCGCGTAAATTCCGGCGAATCTCGTTCTAATGAACTCAAACGTCCTGTTAAGGAGTTCCTTTCGAGTCTCCGGCGTTTGCATAACGACCCAAAGCTTGCATATTCAAGCAAATGAGACTATCAAGGGAGTATCCCGCAGGATCTTTCGCTCCTAAACGCCCCCGGGATGATCCTCGTAACTACTGAATATCCTCGCAATAATCACGGCGGTTTCTGCGAAGGCGGGAGTATGTGGTTGTTGTGGGGTGGGGTGGGGGGTGAGGGGGGGAGGTGGGAAGGGGGGTGGAACAAGAAGGTTCGTTGGTGCTAAACACCAAACTAAAATCTATATCATTTCTTAGAAGGACCTCTTGTGTATACTCAGCCAGACTTGCTGACGCTCGTCGCCTTCAAAAGAGAGAGAGAGAGAGAGAGAGAGAGAGAGAGAGAGAGAGAGAGAGGTAAAAACATCCATTAACTGGGTCAGGAGAGAGCATTTACTGTAGGCTGTTAATGACAGACATCGTCGTATATTCTTGGTAATATCTCGTTATCCATCCACTTGCGCCTTTGTACTTTTCGTACCCAAAATGGAATATTGGGTACGATTGTGTCTAGCACGAGTGTTACTCTTAAAATGCTCTAAAATCTACTGTCAAAGAGAGTGTTTCATTAACGAAAATGAAAATAAATACACTATTTTTATTATAAATAATTTTCCTGTACTATTTAACATGCACATTATTTTTCTTTTACATTTTCATTCTATAAATAAATAAAAACTATCTTAAACTAAAATTCATGTATATTTGTAACTCAAGGCGAAGCACCTTTTTTCAAACTTTTTAGGTTACTCATAGACCTTTCCTACCCCCCCCCAAACAAGTACAAGAACGACAACAACAATAACAACAACGAAGTAGTTTGTAGGCTTACTCCCCGAGTAAGCTAAAAATCCTCCTGGCTAAGGTAGCTCATGTAAGTCTTAGATAATTCATATACACTGGGCAAAAGATTTAGGTTTTGCCAAGGACAGGCTAGGTGATACTGAATTAGGTTAGGTGAAATTAAATTAGGTAAGAATAGGTAGGTTAAGCTACTTGTAGGTTGGCTAAGGGTATCTTTTTTTGTTAGCTTGCTTTTGCTAGATAAACTTATGGTAAAATTGAAATTAGCCTACAAATAGGTTCAATAAGGTTAAATGAGATGAAGTGATTTATGTTTGGTAATGATCACTAATGCTAGGATATATTTGGTAAGGTTACATGTGGTTAAGTAAGCTTACTGTAAGGTTACAATGAGTAGCATTGCATCAAATTATGTCAAAATAGGTGACGTAGGTTAAGCTGAGACAGAACTTATAAGATTGCATTTTGTTCAATTACAATGTGTTAAGCCAATTAAGCTGTAGATTAGCCTACGATAGGTTAGATAAGGTTAACTAGATTAGCCTACGATAGGTTAGGTAAGGCTAACTAAGCTTAGGTGATTTTACATTGGGTATTATTCTCTAAGGCTAGGATATATCTGGTAAGGTTACATGTGGTTATGGTAGCTTATAGTAAGGTTAAGTTAGGCTAGGATAGAATGAATAGCATTACATCTAGTAATATCAATTTAGGTGAGGTAGGTTTGGCAGGGACATACTTGGTAAGATTGTTATTTGTTCAGTCAGACTGTGTTACGCTAGTTAAGCTGTAGATTAGCTTACTATAGGTTAGGTAAGGTTAGGTAATATTCTCCAAGTGGTCTATGATAGGTTAGGTATGGTTGGATAATATTCTCAAAGTGTAGGATATATTGGGCAAGGTTAAATGTGGTTATGTAAGCTCTGTAAGGTTAGGTTAGGCTAGGTTGGAATTAGTAGCATTACACGAAGTTATGTTTAAATACTTGAGGAAGGTTAGGCTGGGATAGACTTGGTAAGATTGCATTTTGTTCAGTTAGACTGTGCTAGGCTGGTTACTCTAACATTAAGTAAATGTTGGGTAACGTGATATTTAGATAATTGATGTAACGTTTGGTCAGGTTGGCATGGCTACGCAATGTAGGCTAGGCTATATGAGTTGAGCAAGGTTAGGTTAGGTTGGGTTAGGTTTGATAAGTTTACATTAGGTAAGGATAGGTAAGTGCCTACCTAATCCAGTCATTCCATCTCCAGCTTTCAGCTGTATATTTCAAAAATATAAATCTGGTTTCAACATTACTTTTGCAACAGCAAACAAACATTCATCAATTTGAAGTTGTATTTTTCTATCCTATGTCAATGGCCAACTTCAACTTTCTCAAAATGATGGGGAAACGAATAACAGAAAAAAAAATTCATAGAAATTGGAGAAAACCTAACTTTGAGTAAAAATAAAAAGTTCTATTTTCGAAAGACAAAAAAATATAAACATTTTGAATCTGATTAAAGTAAGTTTTGAAATAAAAAAATTTGGATGTATCCGCGGTTACGTTCCTTGCAGTCCATGCGGACTGCTTCTGTAGAAATACCACATGGAAAATAGAAAAAAAAATATCATGTGCTGTAAATGTTAGAAAATGACTTGAAATACAACAAAATTCTTGAAAACTAACCTTCACGTCAAAATACGAAACCACTTAGTTCCAAAACAGGAAAATATTCTAGATATGAAACACAGAAACAAAATCTTAATAATAAAATATCACTAATTTTCTACCTTCATGCACAATATACTTTGTCTCCTAACCAATGTCAAAATGGGTACTCACCGAATGAAGACGGAATTCCCACCAGATGGCGAATAGTATTAATTCACAATTAATTCACTTATTTTGAGTGGCAAATAATTCACCTGTCGTGATTGCCAAATAGGTAATTCACCTATCTTGATTGCTATATATAATCACCTATCTTGATTGCCATATAATTCACATGACTTGATTATTAAATAATTCATCTAGTAGGTATACTGATTACCAAATAATTCACCAATCTTGACTGCCATATAATTCACCTATCTTGACTGCCAAATGATACACCTATCTGGATTGCCATATAATTTATCAATCTTGGCTGCCATATACCTAATTCACCTATCTTGACTGCCATATAATTCACCTTTCGTGATTGCCATATTTCCTATCTCGTTGAGTTATGCCAAATGTAGCCTAGTAATCAGTGATTATATAATATCTGCTCTTAAGATCACTCACTCGAACTAAAACTTTGCTAATTGAGATCACTCCCACCACCGTGACTACACCAACATTCACACATTAAAGATCACTCCTAGAAGCCTTTGACGAGGTATTAGAGTGGTACCTAATTCTAAAGAATAGTTCCGCACGGACTGCAAGGAACGTAACCGCGGATACGACATCCCCTAGGGATTGGGGCGTCCAATGTATTTCGCTGTTTAGTACTGGCCCGGGTGGCCCCTGTGGATTAATTAGTCGTTCGAATAAATATTACTTAAAATTCTTGTTCAGGAGGTAAAACTACATAGAAAACCACAACTGCCATAGTCTAGGCCACCGCTGAATAGTAATATAAGATCTACCAAAGTTTCACTTCACTAAGGTCCCAACTCCCATCATCCCATGGGGAACAGGCTGATTCGGACCAGGCTGATTAGGACCATGTACTGGCTCATTCTGACCTTTATCCAGGCTTATTCGGACCTTCATATGATTGGCCGATTTTTCTATGCAGTTTAACTTCTGAACAAGAATTCTAAGTAACATTTATTCGGACGACTGTAATTAACCCCAGGGGCTCGTACCAAACACGGCGAAATACATTTGACGGCCCAATTCCTGGTGGCTTTCGTATTCGCGGAAACGAACGATACGGAATGCTTATATAGAAATAACCATTGCTATAATATAAAATTATTAGTATGGGTCCGGATCAGCCAAGATTAAGGTCCGAATCTGGTCCGAATCAGCTAAGGTCCGAATCAGCTAAAGGCTCCGAATAAGCCTGCATCCCTTCCCTGATCCCACGGTCACAGGCACAGCCCACCGAAAATGCGAATTGCGAAACTTTGTTTACAAACAACGATCACACGAGAGCTTGAGTTATTTAATAAATCATAAACTTTATTAGCTGCTTAAAAGATAGGAAATATACTTCATGTTATTCTGCTTATGTAATCTGAACCGAATTTTGATTTAATTTTTAACATTTGAAATAAAATCAGACTATGCCAACTGGCTTCTTGTTTTTTCTGAGCTGTCGTAGAAAATGGGAAATTTTTTCGTCGTTCTCTTTGATGATTTTTTTGACCGTATTAAAAGGAACTCGTCTAAGATAAGTCATTATAAATATATATATATATATATATATATATATATATATATATATATATTATATATATATATATTTATATATATATATAGGAATTATGCCCTAATAATACGAATTGCAACAATTACTGCTACATTTGTGATGCATACTTTAAACTACTGAACCGTATCTCTAACATACTGTACAAATATGGCTCATCAACAGTGCCAAACCCCCAAACACACTATGTGCTATTCAGCCCAAATAAACGATAAATCCATACACACATCTTTAGATTAATTCATCCTTAGAGTGCTAAACAAAAATGTAAGTCCTCTTCATCTCATGTATTCATACATCTGTCGAATCGAATACACTTTTACGAGAGCTGGCTAGAGCTAGACCGATACGTACGCACCCTCGTATAAAAGTGCGTTAGGGGTTATTGTCTTTTGATGACCAATTGCCTTCATAAAACGATGATACGTTGGTGCTAATGGGTCTCGTCAGCTCTATGAAAATATGTGTGTGTGTTATGCTGTGACGCTGAGAGAGAGAGAGAGAGAGAGAGAGAGAGAGAGAGAGAGAGAGAGAGAGAGCAGCTTAAGCGTTTAACAGTTATTGCAGTCATGTAAGCCTGCTGGACTTGCCTTTTTTAATATATAAAAAGACGCCAGATATGAAATATTAAACTTATCAGTCAATATTACATATTGAGCAAA
>NC_087217.1:22940143-22950143 GCF_015104395.2 Macrobrachium nipponense
TAACAATTTAGTTGTTTTCTTATCAACCAACTTTACTGATGGTGGATACCATTCTCGCCACTGCAGAGTAAGACGAGCGATCGATCCCCTGAGGGGGAAACGATTCAAGGAGTTTTTCTTGAGAACTACTGTACTTTATAAGAAACTAACCCGTGGAGCAAGTACATGGTAGTTGCAGGACTAGGGTGGGTTGCAACCAGTGTAGTGAGATATATGTATATATATATATATATATACATAGATTTCTATGTATGTATGTATGTGTGTATGCTTGTATGTAAAATTATTGCCACTTATGCAAGCGAGACTTTTTGTATCCATTAATAGTAAGTCGTAGACGCACAGACACACACATACACACACCTTGTGTGGGTCAACTGGTCGAGTCCTGGCCTTTCATTTGAGAAACCTGGGTTCGATCCCGATGTGAGTCAGAAATTTGAAATACGTAGTATATATATAAATATATATGCATATATGCATATATATATATATATATATAGATATATAATATATATATATAAACCCAGCACAACAAAAAAATAAATCAATTCCAGCCATCGACTCGACGTAGTATAAATCCCAGAACATCAGATTGCTCTAAATTTGGACTCGTCTTCCACCCGCCTTCGTAACGAATAACCTTTCGCCCGAAAAAGTGGTCCCATTCAGAATGGGTCTGGAAAGATGAGTTATTTCACTAATAACAATTACCGGCTGAAGGTCTAAAGCCCTTATCTGTGCGCTTCTGGCCAGCGCATTGTCTAAAGGAATTCGTCAGCGTAATCACTCGCATTTTTAGAAGTTTAATTAGCGGTCAGCTCCCCGGTTACGTCGGATCTCGGAGATGCGTTCGATTCGCGGCCGGTAATAGAAGAGTGTCTATTTTGGACTGGAAGGCACATCCGGTTCGGTCATCAATCGCTCGTCCAGAATTCTGGGAATGCAATCACTTTTCCCAGACGCTCTGACGTCGTGGCTATATGTAAATGCTCGTCGTCAGTGTTATATAATTGTATTTAATGGCGGCTTTAATCGTTGTTTTTTTTATTATCTGTACTCTACACACACACACACACACACACACACACACACACACACACACATATATATATATATATATGTGTGTGTGTGTGTGTGTGTATATGAAAGGCCTAGTTTTTTTATTAATAATATATTGCCAATATGTTCGCTGTGACCTATGGAATGTGAAGAACAGTGGAGAAGCAACGACCCGAGAAAGCTGACGAATAGTTTCTGTGGGTGGCGTGACATAAACTGCATAGTTAGACAAGTTAATGTACTCAGGTCATGAACTCCGCTCAAAGTGCCTTTGTGAAACTGGTTGCACCCAGTAATTGTGAGGCGCTAACGAAGTGTGCGTTCATATGTGCGTGTGCGCCTCTTCTATTGAAAATGTTGGATACCCAAGTCTATGGGGGAATTTGATAGAGGCGTCTTTGGAAGAAAGGCAAGATGCCGTGGTGCTCACCGGGAGTTTTTTTTATAATACAGTGCTTAAGTGTTCCGGCTGCTTGGGTGAGTGTTGAAGTGTTTTAGCCGAAGAGTGGCTTGTTGTCTGTTTGACATTTTTATAAGAATATCTAATCTTTGATTTTGTTGCTAAACTTATGGGTACTTACGAGTGTGTTTCTCGTGTCTTTGAAACAGACGGTTCTGGCAAAAGGGGACCGAGAGTCTTAGGGGGACAGGGAGGGAGTCCCGATGGATATAGACTTTTTGGTGACTGCATACTGTCAGACATTTTACCTGGTTGGGGTTTTTTGAAGTTTAGTTCAGTAAGAAACCTTGGATCAATTATCTTTGTTACTTAATAATGTTTATTTTATGATGCAACTCTCTCATTTTCATTACCTGTTAGAGTGGAGAGAGAGAGAGAGAGATAGAGAGAGAGAGAGAGAGAGAGAGAGAGAGGTGTCAGTGCTAGAGAGAGGTGGAGAGAGAGAAAGAGAAGTTTGTTTGTGGTTTGCCTTGACGCTCGAGTTACCCGTTTACCAAATGAATAATGAGGAAATATCCTTATTACATATATATATTATATATATATATTATATATATATATTATATAATTATATATATAAGTATATAATTAAATACTATATGATTTACTGCTCTGGTCAACATTGACACACTGGGTTTTTAGAGAGAAGAGATAGAACTGTTTTTAGAGAGAGGAGAGAGAGAGATGAGAGACGAGAGAGAGAGAGACGAAAGAGAGAGATGGTAATGGCAAAAGAATCAGCTTTATTCCAACGTCTTAAAGACGAGAGGAGAAACCGTCCCTCTCCCCTGTGAATCTGCTTTGAGAAAGGGTCCTTGAACCTAACCAGTAGTTCTCGTCCATACCATGAGAATTATTATTATTATTATTATTATTATATTATTATTATTGATTATTATTATTATTATTATTATTATTATTATTATTATTATTATTATTATTATATCAGAAGATGAACCCTTTTCATATGGAACTAGCATATAAAAGGGGCCACTGACTTGAAATTCAAGCTTCCAAAGAATATTATGGTGTCCATTCGAAAAAGTAACAGAAGGCAATGGGAAATACATAGAGAGGAGATCATTGATTATGGAAAAAGATAAATGAAGAAATGAATAAATAAATTAATAAAAATATGGGTAAATAAAAAAAGATACAAGTAACAGAAGGTAATAAGAAGTCCAGAAAGAGGAGATCAGTGATTAGGAAAAGAGGAAAACTAGGAAATTAATGAATAAATCAATAAAAATATTAGTAAATCAACAGAATAAAAGATCTGTCTTAGTGTGGTATATGTACCAAATCTAACAATTGTGATAATTATAACGATGATAAAGCGATGTAAAAATATAATCTACACTTGCGTGATGCTATTAATGTAATATGGATCTCCCATTCACATCATGATTACCTTTCAGCTATCGTCTTCGACCGAAAATTATGGAATGTAATTCTTCAATACCAAAGTAATAATAAATATGATCGTAAATAAGATAACAAAAAAAAAACAGAAGGCAGATTTCCAAGCATTGATTAGCTACGAACGAAGCCAAATATTGTATTTTAGGTACAGAACAAAAATATTGTCTTTTATATTAAAGAAATAGTAATAATTGTTATGATTACAGTAATATAACAAATAAAAATACGGAAACCGGATATCAAAGCATTGATGAGCTACGAACGAAGCCAAATATTGTATTTTAGGTACATAAAAAAGTATTGTCTTTCATATTAAAGTAATAATAATAATTGTCATAATTACAATAATATAACAAATAATAAAACGGAAACCGGATATCAAAGCATTGATGAGCTACGAACGAAGCGAAATTTGGCCTTAATATTGTAATTCAAATATATAAAAAAAAATATGGAACAAAACTAAACAATTGGTTGTTAAAACAAAGTTACAACCCCTCATTTGGGGTTATAACTTTGTGGATTTCACACAAAACATTCTACGTGTTGTATTTGGTAATCTAATACTGTCATGGCCTAACCTTTTTCTTTCCTTTCTAACTGGTCTTTTTGTTCTAGGGTCAAATGAGATTCTAGAGTTATGGTAAAAAAAACCTGATAGGAAAGATAAGTTGCACTTTTTTCTCTTAATTAGGTTATAAAATAAAGGGAAAATAAGATGGTAGTATCATTCCAGTCTCGTAAATATGTCGGAGGGAATTAGAGGCCTAAAAGCCATTCCAAAATAAAAAAAAAATATAGTTTATTTAATTCACCTAAATAGGGCTGAGTATATCTTACGAATACTTATGAGAGAGAGAGAGAGAGAGAGAGAGAGAGAGAGAGTCCTATACATTCCTGGGGGTTGAATAATGTAAATTATATCTTTTTTCTTAAGGTTTTTTGGCATAATAAGGTTTTTCGGAAAAAAAGCTATAATATTTTAACTACGTCGGTATTCCTTTTACAAAATATATGCATAAAAAAACGGTACGCTAATTACATGACACCAGTTCCTCACTGGACAAGTCGGTTGCGTACTCGCCTACCAATCTGGTAGCCCGAGTTCGCTCCCAGCTGCTGCCAGCGCGAAGTCGGATATAATGTGGTTCGGATTCCACAATAAGCTGTAGATCCCGTTGCTAAGTAACCAACTGGTTCTTAGCCATCTAAATAAAAATCTAATCCTTTGGGCAGCCCTAGGAGAGCTGTTCATCAGCTCAGTGGTCTGGTTGAACTAAGAGACACTTAACTTATTTCATGATACTGTTTCAGTGTACATATCAAGAATGACGGACAGAAACATGAAAATATGACCTTCAGAAAACAGGAAAAATAAACAAGAGGATACAAAAAAGGAAAATAGATACATAAGAGATTAAAGTTCCAGACAAGATCTGAAAACAAATGAAATATTTAGTTAGAAACCAGGGAGGAAAAATTGAGAAAATAAGTAAAACACACGCTGAAGTCTCTTCAGTGCAATCAAGTCTCCTGTACAGCGAATAATCACTGAAAATAGAGCTATCTCTCGATGGTCTCGGTATAATGCTGCATGAGCCTCGGCCCATGAAACTCTCAGCTACGATGGATTCTAATCCTCACTACTGCTACTGCAGGAAGAAACATAAATTCTAATTCTCACGACTTCCGAAGCAAACGATGGATTCTAATCCTTACGACTTCTGATGCAAGTGATGAATTCTAATTCTCACGACTTCCAATACAAACTGCAAACGATGGATTCTAATTCTTAAGACTTCCGAAACGAACAACGGATTCTAATTCTCTCTGCTGCGGGAAGAAACAGATTTTAATCCTCACAACTTCAGAAACAAGCGATGGATTCTAATTCTCACGACTTCCGAAGCAAGTGATGGATTCTAATCCTCACGACTTCTGAAACAAACAACGGATTCTAATGCTCACGACTTCTGAAACAAGCGATGGATTCTAATCCTCACGACTTCTGAAACAAACAACGGATTCTAATGCTCACGACTTCTGAAACAAGCGATGGATTCTAATCCTCACGACTTCCGAAATAAACGATGGATTCTAATTCTCACGACTTCAGAAGCAAACAATGGATTCTAATTCTCACGATTCCTGAAATACAAAGTCATCAAGTGCCGAAAGAATGGTTTTATTAAAGAAATAAGAGGCGCAGTTTTTTTTAATACCATTCAGCCCTGAAACCAGAAGGACCCCATTGGTCAACTGGAGTGATCCTGCTCCTGTCCTCCCAACCAATCACAGTCCAGATGGAAGGGAAGTCAGTGCTTAATATTCACGAAAATTCAACATTACCTGGAAGGCGGTAATTACCAGTCACAGGTAATTGCTTGATTACACTGGCCTAAGGTGCACGAAGTTTGGGATACTTCGTTAATGACTGTGATTATCAATCGTTTGTAATTTATAAGAGTATGGTTAATTCAGAGAGGTGAAAACTCTTCACTAACGTTATACTGAGAAGTTTATAGTTTCTACATATCGAAAATATTAATTAAAAGTGTATGACTCCCATTACGTTATCAGGTATTCTAATAATAACAAACGAAAAAATAAGATTACAATACTATTGAGTGAAATAAAATAAAATAATAATTCAGAAAACACGTAGTACTTCCATTTTCTCTTAACAGAAAAAAAGCATACACAAATGAATTTATTTTTTCGCTTTGAATACATGCATAATGAATGAGAATGATGAATAATAATGAATAATGAAAGCTGCACTAATGGATTGTGGGCCTGGCTTTGAAATCCATTAAGAGAAAACTGGGCCTTAATGCATCTTGGGGAACGGAGATACCAGGAGCAAATACCTTTCGTCTGTTTCCTGATTTCTTTTAAAATAAGTATGAAAAATGGACTGGAGTTCTTAAATTCATTAAATTAATATTTATATAAAACTATTGTTTTCTCAGTTTTCCCTGCATCTCTTTTCCTCATTCTTTATATCTTTATTAATGCATATGGGCGTTTCTGGGACACACATCCACGCCCACTAATTATAGCTTCACTCAAGCAGTAAAACGTCTTTGGTGGCCCTCCTTGAGCTCAAGTGGGCCAAGACCCCAGGAGATCACCTACCCTATGGGACTAGCAACCTCACTCTTTGATGATATAACTTTATATATATGTAATATATATTAATATTTCTATATATATCATATTAATATATATATATATATATATATATAACTTGGAAATAACCACAATGCCCCATAACGCAAACATATCTGTTTTAGAAGTGACTATCAATTATATATATATATATAATATATATATATATATATATATATATAATATATATTATAATATATATTATCATTATATATATATTTATATAATATATTTATATATATATATATATAATATAGTGTATCATATATATCATATTTATATATATATATTATATATTCTAATATATATATATACTCTATAATTATATATATATAGATAATAGATATATTATAATATATATGTATATATATATATTATATAATATATATATATATTTATATATATTATATCTATATATCTATATATATATATATATATATATACTATATATCTATATATATATATATATACAAACCATAATATATAGTATATATATATATATATATATATAATATATATTGTATATATATAGATATATATAAATATTATATATTATATAATATATATAATATATATAGCTTATATATATATATATATATATATATAGATATATATATTATATTATATTTAATATATTATATATTTATATAATTAATATATCTATATCTATATATAATCTAATAATATATTATAGTTATATATATGACTATATATATATATATAATTTATTTATGAATAATAATAAAATTATTAAATATATATATACTATATAACAAGGAAGCAATAAACTCATATTATTAAAAAAGTCCAAAATCAAAATGAGAAAACTTAGTAGAAGATAAACATAGAAAATAAAGAAAAATTTATTTAAAAAAATACTCTAAGAGCATCGCGAGAGAGGAGAGGAGAGAGAGAAAGAGAGAGAGAAAGGGCTCAAGTGACCTTGCGAAGAGTTGAAATGATCAGCCAGGAAATCTCCGGGATAAGACTCCGAAGGCAGCAGCCAATCCGCGCCCCTTTTGTCCTCCGACGGCGCCTCGCTTCTTGGAAGCCAATTTCAACTTGGCATATAACACCGCCCTTCGACGCCCCCACCCACAACCTTAACACAGGACCTGGCTATAAAAGGGCAACCCCCCCCCCCCCATCCCCTCAGAGAGAGAGAGAGGCAGGGCAAGAATAAAACATACATTTGAATATGAAAACGTTTCTAAAATAAATAGATATAAAGTAAAACAATACATTAAAATTAGAATCCTGAAAGAGAGAGAGAGAGAGAGAGAGAGAGAGAGAGAGAGAGAGAGAGAGAATGAAGGAAACGTAGATATGAGAACTTACAGACATCAGGATCTCCAGAGAGAGAGAGAGAGAGGAGAGAGTAGAGAGAGAGAGAGAGAGAGAGAGAGAGAGAGCTGAAAAACAAGAATCTTACGAGGATTATGACGATGTCAACTCCTATTCTCCAGAGGATATGAAATCCTCCTCCATCAACACCAGAAATATGAATCAATTTAATCAGTTTAAGAGCAAATGAGAAGAACGACGCCAAGGAATGAAACCGAAGCTTCACCTTTAAGCTTCGAATTCCTTGAAAACGGGACTTTTTTTTCGGAGATGTTGCACGAGTCAACAGTGGAAGGGTAACAAAAGTGAGATAAAAAGTAGGAAGTCATGTGGACTAAAAATACCCACCTGCTCTGAAGAAGTTTCTTCCTTCATGGAATGTGAGGCCACAGAAACGTTGCTTAAGTAGTAAACGTTTGCGGTAATTTTGACTGTATGAATGTGTACATGTATACAAAATACATTCATCATTAGTGTGAAGTGAATCACGTAGCGAATGGGGTACTTGCAAGTTAATTGACTTATGTGGAACGTAATCAAGTGGAACAAATGCATGTGCCTATAATATCACCTAAATCATTATCATACATATTATGGATGATGGTACATCAGAGAAAGAGAGAGAGAGAGATAGAGAGAGGTAATATTTTAAGAAAAATGTTTTGATAATTGTGACTTATTAATAGCGTCGATGATCAAAATATTTGCTCCTCCAGTTTACATGAAAAATGAATTAAATCATTATAGTTTCGAGGTTTTTGTCTAAACTAACCTCCCCGCCATTTTTCTAATGGCCCGATGCCTTTGCAACGGCTCCCCTTCAGTTCGTACCAGCATCCCATCCTACCCCGGCTCCAGAAAATGTAACGGGAGAAATTCTGTTTATAAAAAAGAATAATTCTCATCTTTTTCAAAAGCGTGTGCGTGCTTGCGCGTGGTTAAGCGCGCGTGAATGAATGGGGGGAACAATTCGACTCCCGTTGAGCGAATCAAGTCGCTCGTTCAACGAATAAAGACGAACACTTGCTCGCTCGTCGGCCTGAGAGGCTCCCAGGAGGAGTCGAGTGTTTGGAAACCAATTAGAGAAGGCGCCTGAGGCCTTTATTGTCCGCCTCTAACGAGGCTTCGGAAAAAGCGACTGGAGCAAATATTCATTCCAGGGCCTCCCATTGTCGTCGGCTTCATGATTTCATTCAGGGAGAAGGAAAAAAAAGAAGGGATAAGAAGGGGAAAAAGAAGAAGAAGAAGAAGAATGAGAAGATCCTCCTTCCATTCGGCACCTAAACAAACACGCAGGAGAAATTCACACTCGTCCGAGAACTCTGAAGAGACGATTGTCTGTCTCGTCCTCAAGAAAGGAGAAAGGAAACATTATTATTCCAGGGAAGTCTTCTTGTCCGCGACTTCAAGCTCAGCTTAGGACAGTCCGAGAAGGGCGGAGGAATTTTAGATAGTTTCCGTACCATTGTTTCACCGAAACCTGATAAAAATATTTCCCATTCTCCCATTAAAAAAGAGTTTCCTTTCTTTCACACAAAGTGGAAAATTAATGTTTGCAAAACGAATCGAAGTTAACGTTAATTATTTCAATTGGAAACAGATAAGACGAAATATTCTCAGATTCATCTGTAAGTCTTCAAATGAATTTACGTAAAGGATTTAATTAAAGGCTTTCTGCTTTAATTGTTAGACATTAATCATAAACTGTGAAAAGGCCATTATCCTAATGAGTGCACAGAGGGTCAGATTGGAAGTTGAAAGCAACCTCTCCTGACATATGGGAAATGGGTGTATTGCGGAATTTTTTGTATGTATATATATATATATATATATATATATATATATATATATATATACTATATATATATATATATATATGTAAATATATGTTTGTGTTTAGGTGGACTAACTCACTACTGACGAGTCGCCCGTATTATGAGTCTATTATCGCTGTGGAAATTTTCTGCACTGGGGCTCATCCATATTCCAGAATTTATAATATGAATGTGGCGGTTCCCATTCTGTTGCTTCTTCTCTAGAGCCATCCATTGTTAGAGAAAACGGATTGTTTACAATTTCCCGAGAAATGATGTCGCCACAATCACCTGACTGGGAAGTCATATGACAGCTTTTCCTCTCATGAGTTCTCCTCTCTTTTATACCCATAATGCACTCGTTACTCTCTTCCGTCTCCTTCTTCTCTTCCTCCCCTTTCCTTTCCTTTCCTTTCTTTTCCTTCCCTTTCCCACCTCGTGTCTCCAAGACTCACGGGAAGGAGAGCCTGGTGCAGGAAGAAGCCTCCATGAATATCTTCAGGCGAAGCTGAATCTCTCACAAAGTCGGTGTTTGTATTCCGATGCTGTTTTTCTTCGCGAACCCTGAGTGCTTCCTGACGTATTTCATCGATGCTTGCAGCATCGCCTCTCTGCTTGCTTTTGCTTTTGTTGAATTCCTTTGTTTCTGCTGCATTTCCTTATTTTTATTACACTGAATTGCTTTTCTTGCATTTACTTTTGCTGCATTTCTTGAGTTTTTCCATTT
>NC_087217.1:22955143-22962643 GCF_015104395.2 Macrobrachium nipponense
ATAATAATAATAATAAGTCTTGTTGAAAAGGATTGCTGCATCAGCTCCATTAACACTGGATTTGACGATCCCTTTGGTACGTTGCTTACCAGTTTCAGCAACATTGAGAAATCCTTAATAAGGAAAATAGAGAAGACTCTATACAAAATTAATGGAGCTGATGTAGCAATCCTTTTCAACAAGACTTGTTTAAAAGAGGGTCTACTCCCAAGAAATAAAAATAATAATAATAATAATAATAATAATAATAATAATAATAATAACAATAATAATAATAATAATAATAATAATAATAATAATAATAATAATAATAATAATAATAATAATAATAATATAATAATAAAAATAATAATAATATAATATTAATAAAAATAATAATAATAATAATAATAATAATAATAATAATAATAATAATAATAATAATAATAATAATAATAATAATAATAATAACAACAACAACAACAATAATAATAATAATAATAATAATAATAATAATAATAATAATAATAATAATAATAATAATAATAATAATAATAATAATAAAGCTGCATTACACTTGTAGAGATTCTTCTCTATTTTCCGAATAGCGGCTTTTTCCGTGCCACTTAGACAGGCTAGTAGAGCGCCTATGAAGGTCATGATCAAATATAGAGTCAAAAATTGGTGTATATCAAGAAAGAGAGTTAGATAGATAGATAGAGAGAGAGAGAGAGAGAGAGAGAGAGAGAGAGAGAGAGAGAGAGAGAGAGAGAGAGAGACATATATATATATATCGTTAATGACTTTGATAACTATGGTATCATAGTTTTTCTGTAAAATTCAAATATATGCATGCACCAATTTTTTGACTCTGTATTTAATCATGACCTCCATAGGCGCTCTACTAGCCTGTCTAAGTAGCACGGAAAAAGCCGCTATTCGGAAAATAGAGAATAAGCTCTACAAGTGCAATGATGCTGAAGTAGCCATTACTTTTAATAAAGTATAATAATAATAATAATAATAATAATAATAATAATATAATAATAATAATAATAATAATAATAATCCATGATTCCCATGACAAAAGTACTACAGAAGATGGATGCCGGGTACCAACTCAAGAAAAGAGGCAACAGAATCAACCATCTGATGTTCATGGACGACATCAAGCTGTATGGTAAGAGCATCAAGGAAATAGATACCCTAATCCAGACTGTAAGGATTGTATCTGGGCACATCAGGATGGAGTTTGGAATAGAAAAAATGCGCCTTAGTCAACATACAAAAAGGCAAAGTAACGAGAACTGAAGGGATAAAGCTACCAGATGGGAGCAACATCAAAACACATAGATGAGACAGGATACAAATACCTGGGAATAATGGAAGGAGGGGATATAAAACACCAAGAGATGAAGGACACGATCAGGAAAAGAATATATGCAGAGACTCAAGGCGATACTCAAGTCAAAACTCAAACGGCGGAAATATGATAAAAGCCATAAACACATGGGCAGTGCCAGTAATCAGATACAGCGCAGGAATAGTGGAATGGACGAAGGCAGAACTCCGCAGCATAGATCAGAAAACCAGAAACATATGACAATACACAAAGCACTACACCCAAGAGCAAATACGGACAGACTATACATAACACGAAAGGAAGGAGGGAGAGACTACTAAGTATAGAGGACTGCGTACACATCGAGAACAGAGCACTGGGGCAGTATCTGAAAACCAGTGAAGACGAGTGGCTAAAGAGTGCATGGGAAGAAGGACTGATAAAAGTAGACGAAGACCCAGATATACAGAGACAGGAGAAAGACAGACAGAAACAGAGGACTGTACAACAAACCAATGCACGGACAATACATGAGACAGACTAAAGAACTAGCCAGCGATGACAATTGGCAATGGCTACAGAGGGGAGAGCTAAAGAAGGAAACTGAAGGAATGATAACAGCGGCACAAGATCAGGCCCTAAGAACCAGGTATGTTCAAAGAACGATAGACGGAAATAACATCTCTCCCATATGTAGGAAGTGCAATACGAAAATGAAACCATAAAACCACATAGCAAGTGAATAAAGCCCGGCACTTGCACAGAACCAGTACAAAAAGAGGCATGATTCAGTAGCAAAAGCCCTCCACTGGAGCCTGTGCAAGAAACATCAGCTACCTTGCAGTAATAATGGTACGAGCCACCACCTGAAGGAGTGATAGAAAACGATCATGCAAAGATCCTCTGGGACTATGGTATCAGAACGGATACGGTGATACGTGCAAACAGACCAGACGTGACGTTGATTGACAAAGTCAAGAAGAAAGTATCACTCATTGATGTCGCAATACCATGGGACACCAGAGTTGAAGAGAAAGAGAGGGAAAAAATGGATAAGTATCAAGATCTGAAAATAGAAATAAGAAGGATATGGGATATGCCAGTGGAATCGTACCCATAATCATAGGAGCACTAGGCACGATCCCAAGATCCCTGAAAAGGAATCTAGAAAAACTAGAGGCTGAAGTAGCTCCAGGACTCATGCAGAAGAGTGTCATCCTAGAAACGGCACACATAGTAAGAAAAGTGATGGACCTCCTAAGGAGGCAGGATGCAACCGGAACCCCACACTATAAATCCCACCCAGTCGAATTGGAGGACTGTGATAGCAAAAAAAAAAAAAAAAAAAAAAAAATAATAATAATAAGAGTTACAGGTCCACAATGATATAGCATGTGAGTATATGGTCTTTAAATGGATATTAAAAGCTTTCGAATCTTGTGCTAGGTTCATCTTCAGTCATAGTTCGAAAGTTTTTAATGTCCATTAAAGACCATCATCTCCCTCATGCTATATTATTGTGGACCTGCGACCATTGTCATCATTTTCGACACGGAAAACTGTGCCCAATAATAATAATAATAATAATAATAATAATAATAATAATAATAATAATAATAATAATGAAAAATGCGCCTAAGTCAGCATACAAAAGGGCAAAGTAACAAGAACTGAAGGGATAAAGCTACCAGATGGGAGCAACATCAAACACATAGATGAGACTGGATACAAATACCTGGGAATAATGGAAGGAGGGAATATAAAACACCAAGAGATGAAGGACACGATCAGGAAAGAATATATGCAGAGACTCAAGGCGATACTCAAGTCAAAACTCAACGCCGGAAATATGATAAAAGCCATAAACACATGGGCAGTGCCAGTAATCAGATACAGCGCAGGAATAGTGGAATGGACGAAGGCAGAACTCCGCAGCATAGATCAGAAAACCAGGAAACATATGACAATACACAAAGCACTACACCCAAGAGCAAATACGGACAGACTATACATAACACGAAAAGGAGGGAGAGGACTACTAAGCATAGAGGACTGCGTCAACATCGAGAACAGAGCACTGGGGCAATATCTGAAAACCAGTGAAGACGAGTGGCTAAAGAGTGCATGGGAAGAAGGACTAATAAAAGTAGACGAAGACCCAGAAATATACAGAGACAGGAGAATGATAAACAGAACAGTGGACTGGCACAACAGACCAATGCACGGACAATACATGAGACAGACTAAAGAACTAGCCAGCGATGACACGTGGCAATGGCTACAGAGGGGAGAGCTAAAGAAGGAAACTGAAGGAATGATAACAGCGGCACAAGATCAGGCCCTAAGAACCAGATATGTTCAAAGAACGATAGACGGAAATAACATCTCTCCCATATGTAGGAAGTGCAATACGAAAAATGAAACCATAAACCACATAGCAAGCGAATGTCCGGCACTTGCACAGAACCAGTACAAAAAGAGGCATGATTCAGTAGCAAAAGCCCCTCCACTGGAGCCTGTGCAAGAAACATCAGCTACCTTGCAGGAGTGATAGAAAACGATCAGTCAAAGATCCTCTGGGACTATGGTATCAGAACAGATAGGGTGATACGTGCAAATAGACCAGACGTGACGTTGATTGACAAAATCAAGAAGAAAGTATCACTCATTGATGTCGCAATACCATGGGACACCAGAGTTGAAGAGAAAGAGAGAGAAAAAATGGATAAGTATCAAGATCTGAAAATAGAAATAAGAAGGATATGGGATATGCCAGTGGAAATCGTACCCATAATCATAGGAGTACTAGGCACGATCCCAAGATCCCTGAAAAGGAATCTAGAAAAACTAGAGGCTGAAGTAGCTCCAGGACTCATGCAGAAGAGTGTGGATCCTAGAAACGGCGCACATAGTAAGAAAAGTGATGGACTCCTAAGGAGGCAGGATGCAACCCGGAACCCCACACTATAAATACCACCCAGTCGAATTGGAGGACTGTGATAGAGCAAAAAAAAAAAAAAAAAAAAAATAAAAAAATAAAAAATAATAATAATAATAATTTTTTATTTTGGGTACATCATAAATTAACTTGGGATGTCATGAATATCTGAAGTCCGTCATAGATGTAAAATATCATGAGTACGTGTTTTGAAGTTAAAGTATTATGGAGATGTCACAGATATCCCTGTAACATCACAGGCGTCATCACGATGCCGTTGAATTATTCAAAATAAATATATATATACGTATATATCTATATATATATATATATATATATGTATATATATATATATATATATATATATATATATATATATATATATATATATATATATTTATATGTATAAAATGATGAGAGAGAGAGAGAGAGAGAGAGAGAGAGAGAGAGAGAGAGAGAGAGAGAGAGAGAGACTTTAGTCACATTTCCATCTGAAACAGACCCGGTTTTTTTTTATTTTTGTATTTAATTTTTCATATTTCAACCTGCTCTGGGCAAGTAAAGGGTATGAAGTTCCCCCTCCCATCAGTTTTTGCTTTGAAAAAGAAGAAGTACTTATAACCACAATAACAGTGTGGTTAATTTTAATTGGTAAAGTAATTTTGCGACTATCTGTGATATATGATAAGCTAATTAGCAAGTGATAAGCCATCGTGCTGTAATAAATATTTGGTAAAACCTAGGGTCTTCTACATAACAACAAACATAACATAGAATCAACGATAAATTATTATCAAAACACGCAAAGAAAAAATAACAACATAACAAAAATTAGTTCAAAATTGTTTTAAAATCTCAAGCGCTCGCGCCAGCCAGCCAGCCATTTGGGGAGGAGGGACCCCGATATAATGAATCAGCGACGATACCGTTTAAAAAGATAAACACGTGTGACCGTTTAAAGAGACCTTGAAAGCGAAGGCGCCATTTAAATCATTCATTCTCGGCGACAGTTAAAGAGATTCATTCATTCGTCGGGTGGGAACTGAGGGAGGGTGGGGTGGGTGGGGGGTGGGAGAAGGCTTTTAAATCTACGGCGTGTAACCATTATTCCTCCAAGCGTGTAACCGATGTCTTTAATGGCAGTACAAGTTTTGCCATATTAAGGGCATTTATAATCATTTCTCAAAAATGTTTTTTGTACTTTTTCAATTTTTCTTTTGGTCAGAGCATGCAGTTTTATTTTGCACGGATGCATTATGGTTTAAATAAAGTTCAAGTTATAAAAAAATCTAAAGTTAGAAAGTTGCGATTTAAATTTATAAAACAATTTTTTATATTAATTCAGCTAAAAATCATAGCAATGTATATCTTTCCACACATGGAAATGACTGTTGCTTAAATAAACACATTTTATTTTGTCCAAAAAATCTTTACAGATCAAGAACGGATTTCGGCAGAGAGAGAGAGAGAGAGAGAGAGAGAGAGAGAGAGAGAGAGAGAGAGAGAGAGCACGAAAACAATTATCTTTATTCTCGTTAGATGGAAAACCCCATTTCGATCCACACACAGGAACCAATGAGGAGTTTTCCTCTCCAGAACATGGTTATTCGCTCAGAGGTGGACGTAAGTGGGGGGAAACATATATTACTGATGTTTTTGTATTCAGAGATATAAGAATACAGGGGAAATATATACATACACACACACACACACACACACACACACACACCACACACACACACACACATATATATATATATAATATTATTACTATATTATATAGTATATATATATATGTGTGTGTGTGTGTGTGTGTGTGTGTGTGTTTGTGTGTGTGTCTGTATAAACATAATAGCTAAAATTCATTTTTAAATTTGGATTAAATCAAATGATTAGGCCACTGGAGTGTGTGTCAACAATCCCTTGATTATATGATAACAATAAAGCAATAGAGTCTGCTGTGGGGATAACGAATAATTGACCTCTTTCTCAATAGAACTTTTTCGTATTAAGTTCAATGGGACGCGAATGCCAGTTTATTGGTTTATTGGACGAAATTATCATTAATTATATTCAAGTCTTGAAAAGAAAGAAATAAAGGAAGGAAAATGGGCTGTCTATGACTTTGCTATATAGTTTTTTGAGCGTGGACTGTCATAACTTGGAAATATCAGCCGCACTGCTTATCACACAAGATAGCAGAGTTACTCATCAACTATCGCATCCGATCGTTTTTTATCATAGAAAACTTATGATTCACAGAAAACTAATTAAATGATATACTATGGTATATCTGAAGACTCCTAGTGGGAGGGAGGGAAAAAGGAAAAAAAGTTGTAGAAACTAAGTTCCCAGAATGGCACTGATTTCCGATGACCTATTAGTTTTACGTGGCTAAGAAGAGATTCTCTTTTACCTCTCTGAAACACCCCAAAGAAAATTAATGAGAACTATTGCTTTCAACTGTTTCTGAAACAAGATGATTAGGGAATTCAAAATCGCTCTTGAGGTGCGTTCAAAATGCTGTCGGGGTGTTTCAAGACTTGACAATACTCTTGCGGAATTCAACGCACTCTTCAGGAATTATAGATGATCTTATTAATTCTAGAATTCTCTCGATATGTTCGAAATTATCTGCAGGTTGTTAAGGCTCGTCGTACTTTAAAATGTTTATGGAAGATCAAAGTGTTTTAGGAGAATTCGAAATGCTCCTCGATTGGTTTAATGCTCTTGATTCTTTCCAAGCGCATTTGGAGATTTTTTCTGGAATCTTGAATGTTCCGTTGGAATAGGAATGTGACCCTGGTACTTGTGACGCCATATATTACTCAATCAGCGTTTAAGAAAGATCATCTTTCGTTTCACAATCGAGCTTTGAATTCTCTACCTGCTTCCGTTTCTCCTATTTCGTGTGACCTACCTCCCTCGAGTAATCGGAGCTACAATTCCTTTTCCAATTTGCTTTTTTCCCTGCCCTCAGACTTGGGCAAGAATTGCTCAGGCTAGGCTCAAGACTAAATGCCTTTGTTGTTCGCGTTCTCTTTGGTCTCGGTTGGACGGGTTGTGAGGGGTGGTGGGGAAGGAGGTTGGCTGGGGTTCTGGTCATGCTCTAAATCTGGGTTATACAGCGGAGACACTCTCGCCATAAAAACGCAACATCTATCCAATACAGAACCTGAATCTGGGTTATACAATGAAGATAAACAACAAACGCTACAGATACGTGAATGATCTCCCTTTC
>NC_087217.1:22967643-22992118 GCF_015104395.2 Macrobrachium nipponense
ATTTTTAAACGCAACTGTAAATAACAAAGCGCCTTTGAATTTTCCTTGTGGTGCCTTTAATTCCGAAGCGAACGAGTAATTTACACTGACTGAAAGAATAAAATAAGCTGATGAATACGTATAACGCTCACTTCCTTCAATCAAACCAAAAGTCGAATGTATGTAGTTGTTCATTAGAAACAATACCAAAGCAAAGCAAGGAAATAATCCGCAGAAAATACTCGTTTATGTCAATCCCAGACCCAAATTCCCGCCCCCCCCCCCACTCCCCATCCTGGACTCCTTCATCCCCCGGGAATAATATGAGGAAGGGGAACAATAGCAGCGTCCTGCAACCTGTTAATCTTGCAGCGAATATCAGCCGAGTTAAGCTCCTTTATGGGCGTCATCGTCTGGGTCGCTCTCTCGTTAGTCAGGCGGAAGGACACCCATTAACGGAAACTGAAGACCGAGGTATATCGCGTTTGGCATCTCTGGGCTGTGCATTGCGCGCTTAAACATACACGCGCTAATACACCTTGCTTATACCCCGTCCGTATCCTCCTGTTGTCTGAATAATCTTGAAGAGTTAGAATATTGGAACACGTCATTTATATGCAGCTGTCGCCTGTATTTCGTGATAAAGGCAAATCATAAAAGTCCACGGTTTTCACACTCCATATTTCACTAACATGTGAACCCTTGTATGGTTTTTAGAGGGGGTGGGTTTCTTTTTAATTGTCATAAATCTAAAATTCGCATCATCACAAAGAAATATGTAGGTAAAGTAAAGATTTTCGAGTAGTTTCTATAGCGTATGGGGGCGGGGCTATGTCTCAAGACATAGCCTTTATTTCTTCTAAACAAAGGCGGTGATTTATTGTGCATGGTTGGTCTCACATCACCCATGAGTGCCTTTGTGTTATGGCGTTGAAGCTCCGACCTTAAGTCTTATAACTCCATCATTTCTCGTGTAGTTGATGGTGAATTCACAGTGGACGGCCAGGATTGGCAAGAGACAAGAAAGTCCCAAGTTTATCAAGGAAAACAGATTCTTCCAAAGTTGGTGAATGTTCATCTTTCTGCCCACTCTTTTGGAACCAAGTAAGTTCTAACCTTCTCGACTTCCTGAGCTACTAAAGCATTGGTTAGTCACTAGAAAGATAGGGAAAATTCTGGAGTTCATCGACGTTGGTGTCGAACTACAAAGCGAGGAAAGCTCCAGTTATTCAGTGCCGGAAATAAGTGAAAGTGATGACCGATCGATATTGTATCGTTCACGAGTAGTGGGAAGGTAGGTAGATCATGCTATACACTATCGCACCAAAACAATTAAGTATATATATATATACAGTCAAATATATCTACACGTATTGTTGTATACATACATACATACATACATACATACATATATATAAATATATATATATATACATATATATATATATATATATATATATATATATATATATATATATATATATATATACATATTTATACACACAAATACACACACACACACACACACATATATATATATATATATATATATATATTATATATATCATACATATATATATATATATATATATATATATATATATATATATATATATATATATATATATATATATATATGTGTGTGTGTGTGTGTGTGTGTGTGTATGTGTATTTAGATATTTATTGAATATTTAGAATAAAAAAATCTGATAAGGAAATGTTATGTTTGGCGTTACACGCAGTATCGATTTATTTTTGTTCTTTGACTTTTATAGCGCTTTGTTACCGAACCTCTGGTATAAATATCCATGAATTTTATATCAGTGGCAAAACAATTTATCATTCCTTTGCACTGTTCAAAAGTAAGTAAGTTTTTTTTTTTTTTTTTTTTTTTTTTTTTTTTAGAATATTTTGGGTCCTTTTTCAAAAAAACAATTTATAACAACTCTCTCTACTGGGAAGTTCTGTTCGCACTATGAATTTTATTTTTTCTCCATGACATTTATGGCATTTTTTGAGATGATAGACTGTCATAACGTCCATATAAATGGAAAGGTAATGTATCCTAGCTTAGCACCTTGTAGAAATAAGTAATATATCTCTATTTTTTAATTTTTGTTAATTTCATTTTTAGTGAACCATGAAATTATTTCCTCGCGCCTGACTCACACCCGCGATATCGAAGTTATACTTTTGTATTTATTCTTTTGTAAACATGTTATGATATAGTACAGCATTCCATCTTTAAAATGACAGAAAATCCATTATAATATCACGTGAAATAACTTTACACTAAGCGATCAAAGACAAAATATCAATACGTACATGCTCCGGTACTGTAATGGCTGTGTGGTCTGGGACGGATAGGACTTTCAAGAACTGAATCGTGAAAGGGAAGTACAATAGATTATTGTATAGTGACAACTGTAAGTAGGCAGTGTAATATATTTTTTTTATTTTTTTTACGGTGTGGAAGTTAAATATGATTGTTGAATGATTATGAAATATAATGAGGCTGCTGGGATTAAATACCATAGCATATGTATAGTCTGAAAATGGGCGTCTCAGATCACTGCTGGCTACCCCCACCTTCTCTCTCTCTCTCTCTCTCTCTCTCTCTCTCTCTCTCTCTCTCTCTCTCTGTTTATATATATGTATATATATATATATATATATATATATATATATATATATATATATATATATATATATTTCTTCTTCTTCTTCTTCTTCTTCTTCTTCTTCTTCTTCTTCTTCTTTCTTCTTCCTTTCTTCTTCTTCTTCTTCTTCTTCTTCTTCTTCTCTATGTTTACGTCTCGTCAACTTCCATCTCCACTTCACATCAAAGTCATTTGAGAAGGTCTGGGAATTTTCTTATTTATATCCCATTATGCGACGCGTTTTATAGGGCTTTATATGGAGCGTTTTATAGGGCTGGTTTATAGCAGAATGGAAATTAAGTTTAGAGTGAAGATTTTTTTCTAAGTAAATCTCAGACAGTGTTCATAGAAGATTTTTATTTTTTTTGTTTTTAAATTATACATACATGCCATGTAAATTTATATTCGCATACCAGCAAGTGTCCAACAGCGTCAGCTATACATAAACTTAAATGATATTTATTTTGTATAAATAAAACATATAAGATAATATTCCTTGCCTCCCTGAAGCCGTTTGCTTACGTAGAAGGGCTTGGAAATTCGACCCAACTAAGTGACATTGTCAAATTAAGTCCTGACTCTTGTTCACTGTTGAAGTTGGATATAAAGCTTAAAGTTATCTCTGTCATAGACTGACAGCGAGATTTATCAATATCTATATTTATTACTATTATTTTTATATCATCTTAGGTAGAGTAAACCTCCAGAATAAAGGAATAATTTATTCTGATAATTTTTGCAGACCCTGCGTGGTTGACTGTATATGAATAAATTATTTGTTTTAGTAGGAATATGAATAACTTTCCAGTTTTGAATCTGAGGTTGGAAGTAGCAGGATTTATTAATTCATGAAAACGTCTGGACACCAAAATAAACCAACGTGGGTTGATACCTACAAAGCTAAGCCACTTGAGCAAAAAATAAGCAAAACTTAACATCCATTTTTCCATGCACAGTTCCAGCAATGAGCAGAAAAGGAAGACGACAATAGCCCAGGAGACGCTTCCTGGAATCTTCCTGGAATCTTCCTGGAGCCCCAGGGGTGTGTGGGAGGTGCTCAGAAGATGCCTCCTCAGGGAGCAAAGAAAGGAGGAAGGAAAAGGGCGTCTGGATCTTGCATTCAACACTTCCGGTTTATTTACACCGTCAGATTGCCCGCGAAAGGAAAAGTGGCTCGCGATTTTTTTTCTTTGTTTTTTGACGTCGAAGATGAGGAGGATTTTGGAGAAAATCTATTATTTGAAAATGGGCCGGGATTTCGTCGACTCCTTTTCTAGGAATCTCCCTCATCCCCCCTCCGCCCTCTCTCCCTCTCTCTCTCTATCTCTCTGTAAGTAAGACCTGATGTCCAATGGATCAGCAATGCATTTTGTTGATGTAAATTACAGATTTCAGAAATACATTTTGTTGATGTAAATTACAGATTTCAGAAATACACTTTGTTGATGTAAATTACATATTTCAGAAATACATTTTGTTGATGTAAATTACAGATTTCAGAAATACATTTTGTTGATGTAAATTACAGATTTTCATTTATCTCTCTCTCTCTCTCTCTCTCTCTCTCTCTCTCTCTCTCTCTCTCTGTATGTGTGTGTAAAACCTGATGTCCAATGGATCAGACATGCTTCTTTGTGATAGACATTACAGATTTTTATTTCTCTCTCTCTCTCTCTCTCACACAGGTGACGGAAACTGAGCAAATATTTTCATGACGCAGCAGAGGTGACAGTGAAGGGTGTTTATGTTTCTTTAGGTTAGACTGGCTAAGGTTAGGTTGTGATAGATAATATTATCACTTTTTGCTCTGGGAAAAGCATATTTATTTGGTGGGCAATACTGAACCAGGGAATAAGGCATAGAAATATTGACGAAAAACTACGAATTACAAAGATAGAATAATAAAAATAATAATAAAACCCCCCAAGAATTTCTGCATAAATAAAGAAACAGTAAGAAAATTATCCTTATTATCGAATGGAATATATTGGCTATATATATATATATAGATTATATATATATATATAGTATATATATATAATATATGTATATATGAATATATGTTATATTTCATGTTTATGAATTTAGCTTTTAAAAACACACCTGTATTTGTTCTCCCCTCAAAAAATATAATATATGTATAATATATATATATATATATATATATATTAAATATATATGATATATAATATATATATAAGATAGATATTGATATATATATCTATGATATATATATATCTATATTAGTATATAGAGATATATATCTATCTATATATATATTATATATATATATATATATATATATATATATATATATATATATATATATCTATATTTCCATCGAGCAAAGTTGTACAGATGCCTTTGTACAAGCCAACTTTGTAACTAACAAAGTTTGAAAAGTTGGAAGTGGCAACTTTTTCTCGTTTTAGTATTTACCGTTTTCCAAAGGAAATCCTCCGAAGTCCCTTTTTTTTGTCATAATATTTTTCTTCCTTAAACTTGTCAATTTCTCTGAGTGTTGATTTTGTGATCTTCAAAGTTTTGAGAGAGAGAGAGAGAGAGAGAGAGAGAGAGAGAGAGAGAGAGAGAGAGAGAGAGAGAGAGCGTTGATTTTGTGATCGTTACAGTTTTGAAGTTATACGAAAAAGTATCTTTTAAAAGTAGTCGACTAGTCAGTCATTCAGATTCGAAACGAGAGAGAGAGAGAGAGAGAGAGAGAGAGAGAGGAAGAGAGAAGGAGAAGAGAGAAGGGAGAGAGAGAGCCACTAACTTTATTTCCAAATATACAATATCCAGTACTACTGGCTTTGAATTCAACTGGGAAAAACCTTTGGCTTTTTATACCTTCAACCGCCGGATATACAGTTTCTTGCCACCTGCAAAAACTCAGAGGCTGAGTTTTCTGCAACTGTGATTGCTTGTTATTGTGTTATATATATCTCCCCTATTGATGTTAGTCGTTGATTCATTTATTTACCTCTTGTTCACTTCTTTACTCATTTATTTTTTTATTCTTTTATATTTTGATTTGAATATATACATACATACGACGCACATACAAACATACATACATACATACACACACACACATACATACATACATATATATATATATATATATATATATATATATATATATATTTATTTTTATAAGGAAAATGAATCTTAAATGTGTCTATTTGAAAATGAATTGTAAATATATTTATCTAGAACGAATTCTAAACGTATTTGTTTAAAAGTGAATTCTGAATGTTGTATTCAAAAGTGAATTTTAGATGTATTTATTTATTTATGTTTATACACCTCATTATTATCTTTTTTTTATTTACTTAACCTTTCATTGAATGACTGATTGATTGATTGATTTATCTAATTATCCTCTGATTATTGCTCTATTCTCTTATTACTAGTCTTTGCACATGGCGTATAGTTCCTTAGATACTGAGGGAGAAATCATTCCACGTGTTAAAAAGGTTTCCTGAGATGAACAGACAAAATCGAGAAAGAAAATATACAACAAAGTCCCTTTCGCGTAATTTGAAACCCTATTGAGAAACTAAAACAAAATTGTTCGTCTTGTCTATTAATTATACCTTTGATCATTTTATAATTATTAGAAATTCTCAAGAAAACTTTATAGCAAAATTCCTTGGCTTATATCGGTCATATCCCAGCCATAGAGAATTAGTGGAATACAAATATCTTACAAAAACGAATTCACACAAACGAAGGTAGAATATCCTTTTTTTTGAGACTGAAAATTCACACATTTTAGCGAGATTCGGAATCTTATATCATTTATATTTCCCAAAGATTCTAAAACCAAATTCAGGAAGCATATTAGACCAGAATGAATAAACAAAATTCATCTCATTTTGCAAAGCCATTTAGCTTGGTTAGCATAGTCGTTTAAAAATAAATAACAGAAAGCAGATAAAGCAGCTTTATTAAAAAACAAGCGAGTACATAAAGCAAGTGTCAAAAACAGGTGTGCTTTCGTGAGGGAATAACTGCTGGAGATTATGGAGCGCTTGGATGCATAATGGCATCATTTGTAAGAGTTAGTTTAATGCTTCTGTAAAATGAGAGAGAGAGGAGCAAAGCATGGAATATGAAAGCAGCTCCTCTTTCTGAAATAAAAGTCGCAAGTACCGGATCTATCTGCTTATAAAACTTTGCTGATTATAAGTTGTTATGGGGAACTACAAACACGTTTTGCCTAATGAGCTCAGATACCACTCTTTATTACCAGAGAGAGAGAGAGAGAGAGAGAGAGAGAGAGAGATTTTCTTTTGATTTTCAGATTTTTTACCTCCAAAATAGTGACTATTCACTGCCTGTTTTCTTTATTCGTGTCGAGCCCATAGAATAAATGAAATATCTAATAAATTTCTGTTATTAAGATGATACGACAAAAGCAAGCAAATGGAACAGATGCAAGCAAATGCAACAAAAGCAAAAAAAAAAAAAAAAAAAAAAAACAAAAAAAAAAAAAAAAAAAAAAAAACAACGAAGAAAGAAACTGCAAGAAAATCAAGTAAATGTAACGAAATCAAAGAAATGCAACAAAAACAAGTACATGTAACGCGAGCAAGTAAATGGAAAAACTCAAGAAATGTAACGAAAGCAAGTAAATGGAAAAACTCAAGAAATGTAACGAAAGCAACTCAGTACAATAAAAAAAAGGAAATACAACTGAAACAAAGGAATTCAACAAAAGCAAAAGCAAGCAGAGAGGCGATGCTGCAAGCATCGATGAAATACATCAGGAAGCACTCAGGGTTCGCGAAGCAAAACAGCATCGGAATACAAACACCGAATTTGTGAGAGATTCAGCTTCGCCTGAAGATATTCATGGAGGCTTCTTCCTGCGTCAGGCTCTCCTTCCCGTGAGTCTTGGAGACACGAGGTAGGAAAGGAAAGGAAAGGAGAGGAAGAGGAGAAGGAGAAAGAAGAGAGAAACCAGTGCATTATGATTATGAAAGAGAGGAGAACTCATGAAGGGAAAAGCAGTCAGACGACTTCCCAGTCAGGTGTTTGTGGCGACATTCCTCGGGAAATTGTAGAAAATCCGTTTTCTCTAAGAATGGATGGCTCTAGAGAAGAACATACAGAATGGGAACCGCCACATTCATACTATAACTTCTGGAATATGATGAGCCCGAGTGCAGGAAATTTCCACAGCGATAATAGACTCTTAAGACTGGCGACTCGCCAGTAGTGATTTCAGTCCCACCTAAACACAAACATTAATATATAATATATACATATTATTATATTATTATATATATATATATATATATATATATATCTATACATATACAGATATATATTATATTATATATATAGATATTATATATCTATATATATATATATATATATAATAAATCCGCAATACATCCATTTCCCATACATCAGGAGAGGCTGCTTTCAACTGCCAATCTGACCCTCTGTACAGTGGTGCTCAAATCTCATGCGACATGATTCATTTTATATCGTCCAGATTCTCAGACTCAACGTGATGTTGCCAAGTAGTGTTATACTTATTTTTCTAATGTCATATATGGTTATATAAATATGATCCCTTTTATGCATTGGTATAATTCGTAATCTGTGTGATTTGAACTGATTTTCTTTTTTTACGCTGCTAAGTTCAAAGTGCGGTGTGATAAGGTTAGCTGTGCCATCAACGAAAACTCACTTTACATGTTCCTCGGACTGGTCAACATAACTACGTCTGCTACATTATGACAGTCGACCTAATAAGTCCCTAACGGTCTTAACAACATTTTCAACGTAGGAATATAATTAAAACAAGTTTTCTTTGAATATTGAAGCTTTCGGCTGTGTTTAAGCTGCCTGTATGTTGCTAAATGTTTTATAGCCCTAAAAAAATAATCTAAGCCTTCTGAGATATAATCTGTTATTAATGAATTTATTTGTAGAGATTATCTGTTTTTTGACGAATACAATAGGGAATGTAAATTAGCAATTCCAACCAAGTTTTTTACTTTCTTTTTCTTTTGAATTTTGAAGAATTTTAGGCTGCGTTGAGAAGCTGCCTATATGTTGCAAAATGATTTATAGGCCTAAAAGACTAATCTAAGCTCATAAGGTAATGTTTACTAATGTTTTTATTTGTAGAGATTACCTGTTCTTTGAGGAATAAAAGATGATGATTTCGATTATATGGAGACGATGACTATTAATCGAAATATCATAAGTATTAATATCAAAGCGTATGGAACACTTGTTTTTCAACTGGTTTAAAATATTATTTTCTTAAAAGTCCTTCTTGCTTTTGGTGTATAATTTATTCTTTCATAAGGTATCTTTCATAAGGTCACTTGAAGAACAAGAACGTGTAGATAACCCCATTTGCTTTCTGGCTAGAAATTGTTAATAGAGAGATATGATTGTTAGTTGTAGAGTAAAGAAATCTAACACCTAGGCCTAGGAACAATATCTTTGCTTTGACAAAAGAATAATTGCATAGGCAAATATTTGCTAGTATGCCATAATTTTTTTTATATTTAAGAATTATAACAATTAATTATGTATGAAAATCCAAATATTCCTCTAACACATAAAAAGTAGGAGTTTTTAAGATAATTTCATTGTCGCTACTCAGTGTAGACCTACTTATGTTACACCGAGTGGTTATTGTGCACCAACACTAATGATAAGTCACACACGCTCCCCTCATACGTTGATATCGGTGGGCGCATCCTACTTTTGTATATACATATTTACTTTTTTTTCAGCACTGAGGTGTAGAAGCAATCAAATAGGACTAGTTCAAATTTTATGTTAGCTTTGGAAGCATAATTAATGTTATGACCATTTTTTTCGTTTCTTTTTTATTTAACATTTGAATTTATACTTGATGACGACTTCATTTTGGTCAAATGCTTCAGCGATATGTGAACGAAAGTTTTGAAAATGTTTCGAAAGAGTTTTTTCTGAAATTTGCTACACGTGACATTTTCTTACAGTTTTGACATATATGACATATTTGACTCTTATGAAGCACATTATGTCCATATTGTATGCAATAATTGCGTTTCCGCATTGAAATAATAGATAAATATGGAGCATGCTAGGTTGCCAGTTAATGAATTTTGAACGAAATCCTATGGAGTCATGTCGCATGAGATTTGAGCATCACTGTACACTCCATATGGCAATGTCCTTTTCATAGTTCATGATTAATGTCTAACACTTAAAGCAGAAAGCTTAATTAAATCCTCTACGTAAATTCATTTAAGGCCTGACAGATGAATTTGAGGATACATTTAGTCTTATCTGTTTCCAATTGAAATAATTAACGTTTATTTATAATCGTTTTGCTAACAGTAATTTTACTCTTAGTGTGAAAGAAAGGAAACTCCTTTTTAATGGGAGAATGGGAAATATCTTTATCAGGTTTTGTTGAAATAATGGTACGGAAACTATCTAAAATTCCTCCGCCCTTCTCGGACTGTCCTAAGCTGAGCTTGAAGTCGCGGACAAGAAGACTTCCCTGGAATAATAATGTTTCCTTTCTCCTTTCTTGAGGACGAGACAGACAATCGTCTCTTCAGAGTTCTCGGACGAGTGTGAATTTCTCCTGCGTGTTTGTTTTGGTGCCGAATGGAAGGAGAATCTTCACATTCTTCTTCTGCTTCTTCTTTTTCTCCTTCTTATCACCTTTTTTTTCCTTCTCCCTGAATGGAATCATGAAGCCGACGACAATGGGAGGCCCTGGAATGAATATTTGCTCCACTCCCTTTTTCCGAAGCCTCGTTAGAGGCGGACAATAAAGGCCTCAGGCGCCTTCTCTAATTGGTTTCCAAACACTCGACTCCTCCTGGGAGCCTCTCAGGCCGACGAGCGAGCAAGTGTTCGTCTTTATTCGTTGAACGAGCGACTTGATTCGCTCAACGGGAGTCGAATTGTTCCCCCCATTCATTCACGCGTGCTTAACCACGCGCAAGCACGCACACGCTTTTGAAAAAGATGAGAATTATTCTTTTTTTCTAAACAGAATTTCTCCCGTTACATTTTCTGGAGCCTGTGTAGATGGGATGCTGGTACGAACTGAAGGGGAGCCGTTGCAAAGGCATCGGGCCATTAGAAAATGAGGTTAAGTTTAGAACAAAACCTCGAAACTACAATGATTTAATTCATTTTTCATGTAAACTGGAGGAGCAAATATTTTGATTATCGACGCTGTTAGTAAATCACAATTATCAAAACATTTTTCTTAAAATATTAACCCCCCCACTCTCTCTCTCTCTCTCTCTCTCTCTCTCTCTCTCTCTCTCTCTCTCTCTCTCTCTCTCTCACACACACATTATATATGACAATGATTTAGGTGAGATTATAGGCACATACATTTGTTCCACTTGATTACGTTCCACATCAGTCAACTAACTTGCAAGTACCCCATTCACTACGTGATTCACTTCACGCTAATGATGAATGTATTTTGTATACATGTACACATTCATACAGACAAAATTAAGCAACGTTTCTGTGGCCTCACATTCCATGAAGGAAGAAACTTCTTCAGAGCAGGTGGGTATTTTTAGTCCACATGATTTCCTATTTTTCATCTCACTTTTGTTACCCTTGCACTGTTGACTCGTGCAACATCTCCGAAAAAGAAGTCCCGTTTTCAAGGAATTCGAAGCTTTAAGGTGAAGCTTCGGTTTCATTCCTTGGCTTCGTTCTTAAACTGATTAAATTGATTCATATTTCTGGTGTTAATGGAGGAGGATTTTATATCCTCTGGAGAATGGGAGTTGACATCGTCATAATTCTCTTAAGATTCTTGTTTTTCAGCTCTCTCTCTCTCTCTCTCTCTCTCTCTCTCTCTCTCTCTCTCTCTCTCTCTCTCACTCAGGATTATAATTTTCATATATTGTTTTACTTTATATTCATTTATTTTAGAAACGTTTTCATATTCAAATGTATGTTTTAATACTTGCCCTGCCTCTCTCTCTCTCTCTCTCTCTCTCTCTCTCTCTCTCTCTCTGTGAGGGGGGGGGTGGGGGGGGGGGCCTTTTATAGCCAGGTCCTGTGTTAAGGTTGTGGGTGGTGGCGTCGAAGGGCGGTGTTATATGCCAAGTTGAAATTGGCTTCCTAAGAAGCGAGGCACCGTCGAGGACAAAAGGGGCGCGGATTGGCTGCTGCCTTCGGAGTCTTATCCCGGAGATTTCCTGGCTGATCATTTCAACTTCTGCAATGGCACTTGAGGGCCCCCCTCTTCACATCCCTCTCTCACTCTCTCTCTCGCTGTTTCTCCTTGAGCATTTGTATATAAATTTTGCTCTGTTTTTTGTTGGTCTATGTTCGATTTAGAATTTATCTTTTGCTTTTAATTCCATATTGAAAGGATTTACTGGCTGCCTTTGGTGACTTATATATATATATATATATATATATAGTATATATATATATATATATATATATATATATATATATATATGATGTATGTATGTATCATAGACATTTTTTTTCATGTGAGGGAGGTAGAACCAGAGGGGTATTAGCTCAACAAATTGTTTTGGGGGCCAGGTTGCTAGCCCAGGTTAACCTACCGAGGAGGTTCATATCCTCAGGTCAAGGGAAAAATCGTGAATCGTAACAAAGACTGATAAAAGTGGGAAGGAAACAATCGCTTAACTGCTAACTCCTAAGAGAATTTAGGATTTCTTCTCAAAACAGAACTGTAGTGTACTTTGAATCTACAATTGCTTTTATTGATATTGTAAAAATTAATTCTATGTTTACCCCTGAAGATGGGAAAGGATTCCCGAAGCGTTGGAGTAAATAAAAAGAAGAAATGATCTACAGTCTCCTCACTGTCCTGTTCATTATCAAACTTAAGCTCACCAGGAGCGAAAATCTTACAAGTTAATTTAATAGATATCTGAAAATGGACCAAAGATCCGAGCTGGGTATCTCCGTTCCCCAAGATGCATTAAGGCTCAGTTTTCTCTTAATGGATTTCAAAGCCAGGCCCCAAATCCATTAGTGCAGCTTCATTACTCATATATTCAAATGAAAAAAATTAATAAAAAAAATATAAAGGACCTCCCATTTAGGTATATTTTTTTCTACTAATAATGGAGGATATTTTTATGGAATCTTATTTGTCATTTTTCTTCACGAAATCTTACCAATAACTTCATCGTTTTATTTCTTGCTATTTCCAATATTCCATAACGCAATGGAAGACATATTCTTTTATTATTTCTTAAAACTCTCTCTCTCTCTCTCTCTCTCTCTCTCTCTCTCTCTCTCTCTCTCTCTCTCTCTGTTCGAAGGGAGCCATAAGTAAATAGAAAGTAAAGTGAGACTCAAAAACTGCTAAACGCTCAAGAAGAAGAATGTCTTCCAGTAGAAATCTCAGAAGTTTCATTGCTGGAAAAAGTCAAACCTCTGGAAAGTCATGCATCCAGGCAACAGTTACATTTCGCATTTCATTCACAAACAGGCTCAACCTTGAGCTCCAAAGAGAGAGAGAGAGAGAGAGAGAGAGAGAGAGAGAGAGAGAGAGAAGAGAGAGAGAATCACATTCCATGAATCTGATGGTTTCAACATCATTATAAGGCTGATGAAGAAGAGTTTTCATTTATCTCAACTATAATCCCATAAATCACAACCGATTTATAATCCCAGTCATTAATGAATTATTCCAATCTTAATGCACCTTAGGCCATTGCAATCGAGCAATTACCTTTGACTGGTAATTACCGCCTTCCTGGTAATGTTGAGCTTTCGTGAATATTAAGCCCAGACCTCCCTTCCATTTGGGCCTTCCATAGAGTCCTTCTGGTTCTGGCTTCAGACTGATGTGGTTCGACAACTATGTCCCGTTTCTGGAGTCGTGGGAATTAGAATCATTGTTTGCTTTGGAAGTCGTGAGAATTAGAATCCAGTTTGTTTGGAAGCCGTAAGAAGTCGTTGAGAATTAGAATCCACTATTTGCTTTGGAATTCGTGAGAATTAAAATCCCTTGCTTGTTTTGGAAGTCGTGAGAATTAGAATCCACTGTTTGATTTGGAATTCGTGAAAATTAGAATCCATTTTTGTATCGGAAGTCGTGAGGATTAGAATCCACTGTTCGTAACGAAATTCGTGAGAATTAGAATTCATCCTTGATTTGGAAGTCGTTTGGAAGCCGTAATAATTAGAATTCCTCTTTTGTTCTGAAAGCGTGAAAATTAGAATCCTTTGTGAGGATTATAAACCAACGTTTGTTTGGAGAGAGTCCATTCTGTTTGTCGTGAAAACTAGAATTAAACGTTTGTTCCGGAATTCGTGAAAATTAGGATTCAATTTGTTCGGAAGTTCGTGAGAATTAGAATTCATCGTAAGTTCCGGAAGCCGTGAGAATTAAAATTCATCGCAAGTTCTGGAAGCCGTGAGAATTAGAGTCTGTCGTTTGTTCGGAAATCGTGAGAATTAGAATAAATCTTTGAGATCAGCTGCGGATAATTATCGTCAGCTTAGAAAAAACAGTCTAAATCTTATGGATGAAAATAAACAATACTGAGTACATATACCCTCGAATGTTATGGTTTTGTTTTGCTGGAAAAACATAATCTGGAAGAATCTTGAAAACATATAATTCACCTTACGCAGCCTACGAGGAGGAAGAGAGACCCCCCGTTTCTCTCTCTCTCTCTCTCTCTCTCTCTCTCTCTCTCTCTCTCAAAAACTTAGTCCCAAAAATCTCAAGATAAAGATATACGTAGATGACCTTAGTCTACCTGCGAAAAGGAAAAGAGTTCTCTCTCTCTCTCTCTCTCTCTCTCTCTCTCTCTCTCTCTCTCAAAAACCTATTCCCAAAAATCTCAAGATAAAGATGTAATATACCTTATTCAGCTTACGAGAAGGAATACTCTCTCTCTCTCTCTCCCTCTCTCTCTCTCCCTCTCTCTCTCTCTCTCTCTCAAAAACCTATTCCCAAAAAATCTCGAGCTAAAGATGTAATATACCTTAGTCAGCCCACGAGAGGGAGTAATCTCTCTCTCTCTCTCTCTCTCCCTCTCTCTCTCTCTCTCTCGCTCTCTCTCTCTCTCTCTCTCATAAGTATTCTAGGATATACGCAGCCCTATTTAGGTGACTTAAATGAATTATCTTTCTTTTTTTTATTTTGGAATGTCTGCAGGGTTCCTAGTTCCCTCTGATACATTTTACGTGACCAAAATACTACTTTCTAGAGTCTTATTTTATCTGTATTTTATAATCTTCTTAAAAAAAAGTATAAAATATCTTTGCTGGCAATATTTTTAGCCATAAATCTAGAATCTCATTCGACTACAGAAAAATAAGTGAGTGAAATGAATATAAAAATTTGTTGGGCCATGGCTGTATAAAATTATATGGAGAATGTTTGTATGAAATCCAAACAGAAGCTTTTACCTTAACGAATGAGGGGGTTATAATTCATAAATTAATTCGCAAAATAAGTTATTAATTTTTTGTTTAAGAATTTGTTGCCGAAACTACTTTATTAAGAGCGCGTTAACGCTTTGATATCCGGTTTCTGATTTTGCATTCGCTATATAATTATAAATATGGTAATAAATTATCATTTTTTAATATGATAGGTAATAATGATGTGAATAGGAGATTCACGTCACATAGCTTGGAATCACACAATTGTGGATTATTTTATGGTTATAGTTATCATAGATATTAGACTTGGACGATTTACTACACTGATACAATTCTTGTATTTTAATAATGTACTTGTATTTATATTTATTTATTTATTTATTTCTTAATTTATCTCTTTTCTTAATAACTGATCTCTGTCTCTGTATTTTCCTTTACTTCTGTTACTTCTTTCGAATGGACAACATAATATTCTTTGGAAGCTTGAATTTCAAGTCATTGGCCCCTGACCTTACAGACCTTACAGACCTTACAGAACTTACATCTTGTTCGGGTTGCCCCAGGTCCCTCAGTGTGAGGCACCTCTAATGTCTATCAGAGAGTTGCTATTACATCTTCCGGTATATTTTACATCTTCCAATCTTGGATGGTCTGGGATACAGCTTAGTTATTTGTCGAGCTTATTCTTAAACACCTACGCTCACTCCTGATATATTCCTCAGATGAGCTGGAAACGCATTGAATAGACGCTGCATTATCGATGCTGATGCGTAGTGGATTAATGTCGTGTGTGCTTTCCTTATTTTTCCTGGTATATTTTTGGGAACTATTAATCTACCTCTGCTTGCTCTTTCTGATATTTTTAGCTCCACGATGTTTTCGGCAATTCCTTCTATCTGTTTGCATGCCTGAATTATCATGTAGCGTTCTCTTCTCCTTTCTAGACTATATAATTTTAAAAATTGTAGTCTTTCCCAGTAGTCAAGATCCTTAACTTCTTCTATTCTAGCTGTAAAGGACCTTTGTACACTCTCTATTTGTGCAATATCCTTTTGATAGTGTGGGTACCATATCATATTGCAATATTCAAGTGGACTACGAACATACGTTTTATAAAGCATAATCATGTATTCAGCTTTTCTTGTTTTGAAGTGCCATAACAACATTCCCATTTTTGCTTTACATTTTGCCAATAGAATTGCTATTTGATCATTGCATAACATGTTCCTGTTCATCATCACACCAAGGTCTTTAACTGCTTCCTTATTTGTGATTGTCTCATTATTAGGTCCCCTATATGCATATGGCTTTCCTTCTCTCTCCATAATTTATTGATTCAAATTTATCAGAGTTAAATACCATCCTATTTACCTCTGCCCAATCATATACTTTGTCAAGGTCTCTTTGTAGCGCGTTCCTATCTTCATCACAAGTAATTTCTCTACTTATTCTTGTGTCATCGGTGAAACTACTCACTACCGAGTCCTTAACATTACTGTCTATGTCTGCAATCATAATAACAAACAGTAATGCAGCTAACACCGTACCTTGTGGCACACCGGATATTACCTTAGCTTCATCCGATTTCTCATCGTTTGCAATAACTATCTGTTTTCTGTTGTGTAAAAATTCTTTTAACTATCTTCCTACTTATCCACTATATTAGTTTTTCCTAATTTTCTTCGCTAATATATTATGATCTATCTTGTCAAAAGCTTTTGCAAAGTCTAGATAAACCACATCTGTTTCATTTCCGCTTTTCATATTTTTGTATATGTTCTCACGGTGGACTAACAGTTGGGTTTGTGTACTTTTTCTGGGTACGAAACCATGTTGTCCTATATTAAACATACTATTTTTATTAAATGTTTCATAATATTTTTCTTCATTACCCTTTCATACACTTTTATAATATGCGATGTTAGACTTACAGGCCTATAATTACTTGCCTCTAGTCTTGATCCTCGTTTGAAAGTAGGGGTAATATATGCTAATTTGTGCTCATCATAAATCTTGCCTGTATCTACACTTTGTCTTTGTGGCTTTGTGATAGAATGAACTGCTTTCTTTAACAAAATAGCAGGGACACCATCAGGCCCTGCTGCAGCTCCATTTTTAATTTCATTAATAGCCTGCACAATATCAGCTTCATTAATATCTATGTCTGGTAAATATTCACTATTTTCATCCCTTACTTCTATATCATTAACTTCATTATCAATTCTATGGGTGAATTCTCTCTTATATCGTTCTGCCAATATGTTGCACATTTCCTTTTTTTATTCGTTAATCTCCTTCAATTCTTAGAGGCCTATTCTATTCTTCTTTTATTTCATCTTTTTTGCATACGAGTACAATAGTTTGGGTTTTGCTTGATATTTACTAGGGTTTTTTCTTCCAATTCCCGTTTTTCATTTTCTTTTGATTGTATAATCTTTTGTTCTGCATTTTCTATCTTACTTTTTAGTTCGATCACTTTCCATGCATTTTTTTTCTTTTGCAAGACCTTTTTTCCACATTATGATTTTCTGGAACAAGATCCTTCTGTCTCTTGGTATGCATGACTGATGTTTACTTTTCTTCTTCGGTATATATTTATCCACTATTTTCTCTAATATTTTATATAATATCTCCGTATTTGCCTTTATATCATCACTTACGAAAATGTTATCCCAATCTTTGTTTAATTCTTCATTTATTTCTGACCATTTTATATTTTTACTGTAGAAGTTGTATTTTCCATATCCTTCCCACTTTTTCATTTCTTGCTTATCTCTGTTTTCACTTGCTTTGGAATGGACAGTTAATTCTATGACATTATGGTCTGAAATACTCGCATTATAAACTATTATTTCTTTAACATAATTCACCTCGTTCACAAATACTAGGTCTAAAGTATTTTCCTTCTTGTTTGGCAGGTGTTTATTTGTTGAATGGTTGTATTCTAGTAGCATATCTAATAGCTTTTCGAATTGCCTCTTATCTTCTGCATTACTATTACTCTCTTTTTTATATGTATAAGTACAACCACAATCTCCTATTCGTTCTTTCCAGTCTACGAAAGGAAAGTTAAAGTCTCCGGATAGGAGAATAGTCCAGTCCATGTGATTTTTACATATATCATCCAATAGTAGTAGTAGTATAGTAGTAGTAGTAGTAGTAGTAGTAGTAAATAATAATAATAATAATAATAATAATAATAATAATAATAATAATAATAATGATGATGACGATTCTCATGGTATGGACGAGAACTACTAGTTAGGTTCAAGGACCCTCACTTAAAGCAGATTCACAAGGGAAAGAGACGGTCTCACCTCTCGTCTTTAAGACATTGGAATAAAGCTGACTCTTTTGCCCATCCCCCCCACCTCTCTCTCTCTCTCTCTCTCTCTCTCTCTCTCTCTCTCTCTCTCTCGAATTCGGGTATCACTGTGACCCATTTGAGCTCTGACAAGACTTCCAAGGTAAACGATGTCTGGAGTAAGTTAGTTGGTTCATCTCTCTCTCTCTCTCTCTCTCTCTCTCTCTCTCTCTCTCTCTCTCTCACACTTTTTTAAAGGTTGTCGGAATGATTAAAGGACATTTAAATGATATCCTCCCTCTCTCTCTCTCTCTCTCTCTCTCTCTCTCTCTCTCTCTCTCTCTCTCTCTCTCTCTCTCTCTCTCTCTCTCTCTCTCTCTCTCTCTCTCTCACACATTTTTTTAAAGGTTGTCTGAATGATTAAAGGACATTTAAATGATTTCCTCTCTCTCTCTCTCTCTTTCTCTCTCTCTCTCTCTCTCTCTCTCTCTCTCTCTCTCTCTCTCTTTCTCTCTCTCTCACTTATTATATGTTGTCGGAATGTTTAAGGGACCTTTAAATGAGTTCCTCTCTCTCTCTCTCTCTCTCTCTCTCTCTCTCTTCCAGATGACAGGATCTGGAACTCGGGGTAGGGCCTGTCTGAGAATGAAATGCGTGATGGAACTGTTGCCTGGAAACGCGATATTCCAGAGGTCGGACGCTTTCCAGCAGTGGAATTTCTGAGAAGCCTACTGGAATGCGTTCTTCTTCTTCTTCTTCTTCTTTTTCTTCCTCTTCTTCTGTATCTGGCAGTTTTGGGAGTCTCAATTTACTCTGGTTTCCTTACGACTCCCTGAGAGAGAGAGAGAGAGAGAGAGAGAGAGAGAGAGAGAGAGAGAGAGAGAGAGAGAGAGAGAGTGGGAAACCTACATAAAACTTTTAAATTTTTTTGCAGATTAATAGTAAATTCTCAATTCTGGTAACGAGAGAGAGAGAGAGAGAGAGAGAGAGAGAGAGAGAGAGAGAGAGAGAGAGAGAGAGAGAGAGAGACTTAACAGTTCTGGAAGCTTCTCTTTGTCAAACTTGGAGCTAGGAGTGTTTTAAAAATTAAATTTTTTTAAAGATATCTGCTTTCTCTATTGGCTGTTCCTCTATATCCTGGATTATTCAAAGGCACGAAAGAGAGAGAGAGAGAGAGAGAGAGAGAGAGAGAGAGAGAGAGAGAGAGAGAGAGAGAGAGAAACTCAAGTTCATACCATAAACTCCACGAGCATCTAGTAATCTTATTAATTCCCCTCTTTTCGCCAGCACATACAATACAACCTCATTAAAAGTTGTGATTTGTGACACTCCCCTTTCATGTATATCTCACCCGGTGATAAGTTTCTCTGGGAAACCTTCCCTTTTCTACGGGAGAAAAGAGAAAGAGATTAAGAAAACATTGCCCCCACCCCCCACCCCCCACCTGCTTCGTTGTCCATTATTCAGGCCAAGTACTTGAGTACGAGCTACGAGGGTTATATACCTTCCGTGAAATCTGGAAAGTACTCCTACTAAACTTTGGGTAAAATTATGACTACATCATCTGTATTACCGCTAGAATTAGGAAATATTCCTCTGGTATTTGATTTCTAATCGAACCTCCATAGAATCTGATTTTTTTTTGGTAAATTGAAACTGGTATAGATTTTATAAGGAGAGATTTGCGTTGTAGATATACTGATGTGTATTTTAGGTAGACGGGGATCTTACCTTAATATTAGGGTAACAGAACATTATTATTATTATTATTTATTATTATTTTATTATTATTATTATTTAATTATTATTATTATTATATTAATTATTATTATTATTATTATTATTATTATTATTATTAATTATTATTATTATTATTATTATTATTATCATTATTATTATTTTTATGTTTTATAAAAAAACTTCGTAATAGCCCGTTGCACTACAAAGATGAAGAAATCCACGTTGGTGTAAATGTAAATATCATTTCTAATATATATTTATATTTAAATCACTGTGGACTTGTTCACCAGTTTTATTATTATTATTATTATTATTATTATTATTATTATTATTATTATTATTATTATTATTATTATTATTATCATTATTATTATTATTATTATTATTATCATCCAGAATTTCAAGTTGAAATGACCTTTGATAATTTATAAGAAAGGATTTGGAAATTGTTAACACAGTAGCCTTGTAAGTGGTGGTAGGGGGGTTGGGCGGGGGGGGGGGGGGGTGGGGCTGGTGGCTGCTGTTGTTATGAAAGTTCCAAAATAAATCTTACATCGTTACTTTCCTTTCTTCTCACAAGAAAGATTAAAAAGAAGGTTTTCCGGTCTAGTAAAACAAATAATTTACTGCTGTTTTACTCTACAGACGCAAGGAGCCATTGGTGATTATCACTTTTCTCACTGGATGATCCTAAACTTTGCTTTCTGAAAATTCCACTGATTCCTGGAGCTAAAAGAAACTAAAAGATTTTTTCTTCTCAACCCAAGAAATGGAAATTCAGTCACACCATCGACTTTTAATTTCAATATTCATATATTAGTTTTTTCTAACGGAAACTGGAAAAATTTCCATCAGAAAGAGACTGGTAAATTACCTCGAGGAATTAAAAGTGTGATGCATGAATTATTCAGGTTTTAAATTGAATAATATTAATTAGAGAATAATTCGCCTTATTGGTCGGGAATAACGGTAGGAACTGGAATGAAAACGGAAATATTTTTCATTCTCATTCCTACTGGTGTCCCTGTCAACTATGGACAATTATCTGTTAATTTGGTTTAATTCACTTGTTAAACTCCCAATTACTCATGCTCCTATCTAGCCCAGGCCCGAAGAACATAAAAATAAAAATGGAAGCTAGTATTAGTTTGGGACTAAACCCCAAAGAAAATTTGAGAAATCATTCCAAAACCTGTCGTAGAGGGGAATAAACGCTCTCAGAATCCTACAATGTGGAGATTTTTTTATAATAATGCAGTGGTCAAAACAAGACTTGAATCATTAATCTTTTTCGTCGCTTAGTGACGTAATTTAATGATGATAAACACTCTTTTAACTCAGGCAGAATAATTTAATTTGATAGTGAAATTAAATATAAGATTCTTTAAAGAAAATCCGCGGTTTTGATGTATTTTATCCCTGGCAGTCTGCAACTGACAATGATAAGTGATACTTGAGGCAAACATAATAATAATAATAATAATAATAATAATAATAATAATAATAATAATAATAATAATCATACTATAATGGGCGTAATGTCTGTCTGTCTGTCTGTCATTCAATCACGGCCAAACGGCTGGTCAGATGGGCATGAAACTTGGCAGGGTTATGGTGGGGACTCCTAAGATGGTTTGTAATGGGGTTTCATCCAACCTACCCCCCTCCTTTGTAAGGGGTGGGGGTGAGAAGGGATTCCCTGAAACGGAGCTGTTTCTGGCCGTGAAACGAGGCTGGTTATTACCGTAGACTTAGTTACTTTACGATTTTTCATACATAATTTCTGTACAACTTCCCCGGAGAAAGTCGCTAACATTTCAGCTCGGACACAATAGAAGATGAAAATTATCATCAATATCCACAAGATTTTTTGAATAAATTAAATCCATTGGGACTGCCAGTGCACAAAATAACGTTGAAAAAGTACTGCCCGGTAATGTTGCTTCGGAATTTCGATCCTGCCAATGGACATTGCAATGGAACGAGGTACACCGTTATGGATCTAAACTCCCACGTCATCAAAGCAGTGATAGCAACGGGCCCTCACACCGGCAAACGTCTGTTCATCCCCCGGATTCCTCTGATGCCTTCGGACAACCAGTTTCCGTTCCAGTTACGGCGCAGGCAGTTTCCCATCAACCTGGCCTTCTCATTCACTGCAAACAAGTCGCAGGGCCAGACTTTGGATCGTGTTGGTGTGTTTCTGCCGCCGTCACCCATGTTCACGCATGGCCAGACTTTGGATCGTGTTGGTGTGTTTCTGCCGCCGTCACCCATGTTCACGCATGGCCAGAACTTTGGATCGTGGTTGTGTTTCTGCCACCGTCACAAGTTCACGCATGGCCAGACTTTGGATCGTGTTGGTGTGTTTCTGCCGCCGTCACCCATGTTCACGCATGGCCAGACTTTGGATCGTGTTGGTGTGTTTCTGCCGTCACCCATGTTCACGCATGGCCAACTGTATGTGGCAATGAGCAGAGCAGCTTACTCTGCCAACTTGAAATTAAGTTGTGGACAAACTAATAATATTGTGTACAAAGAGGTTCTGTAATAGGTATGTATAAAAATCGCCCTTATTCTAATATTGCTGAACAAATAGTACATATAAATTTTTCACTTCTGCACCCGTATTTTATCACCCATCGTAGATGGGTAAGTTTGCTAGCATTAATAATAATAATAATAATAATAATAATAATAATAATAATAATAATAATAAAATACTAATAATAATAATAATACTTTATTTCGAACATGAATTCATATAAAATAATAAAAAAAAGAGAAAGTAGTGGTGCCAAGAAGCTCCATTTTGATTCATCATTACACACAAATTTACATAAAAAAATACAATTAACGCAACCAAAATGGGAATGTGTCTCTTTCCAATAAACACAAAAACTTTAAAAAAGGGGTCATACAACCAGGTCTAAAAAGCGTCTATAAAGAGGCTCAAAGACAACCATATTATTCCACATCTAAGTCGTCCAAACTCGTGTAATTGTAACAACGGCATAATACAAATACAAGACTTCAACTTGGCACTGATACAGGCTAATTATTACCAAGATCAGCAGCAAGATGCCAAAATAGGTCACAAAATGACCCACCTTTCAGAAGAGGCCAATATTAAAATCAGCGTTTCTCGCTTGGCATAAAAAAAAACGTCAGAAATCTCCTTTGTTTTGGACAAGTCTCAAACGAGAGAGAGAGAGAGAGAGAGAGGAGAGAGAGAGAGAGAGAGAGATCTCACTCGCTCTCTCTTTCTCTCTCTCTCCTAGGACGAGGCGGGGTCGAGGGAGAGTAGTTAGCGGCTACATCAAACGAATGAAATGGAACCGGTCAATTCGCAGCTGCTGTGGAACCGATCCCGAAATCTCTTTAGTTATGGGTCGCTGCTGAGCCCAACGTCAGGCGGTGGAGTTTATGATCCCCAAATGTATTGCATCCACGTTACTGCCATTGCATACATGGGTGGAGTTAGCTAAAAGAGATTTTGTATTATATGTATAATTTATATATAATTAATATATATATATATATATATATATTTATATGTATTTATTTAAATATAGTTTAACTATATATATATATATATATATATATATATATATATATATGTATATATGTTTAAGTAACAAGTATCTATATTATTATATATGTATATATATATATATATATATATATATATATATATATATATACATATGTGTATATATATGCATATATACTTATACACATGTGTGTGTGATGTATAAGTATAAATACCACACCCATATATAGATATATATATATATATATATATATATTATTATTATATATAGATATATATATATATATATACACTCAGAGGTATTTCATTTAATTGTTACTGAATTTATTTATTAGCAAATAAAAACAAATTGACTGTTTATTCCTGGTTCAGTCTTTAAATATAGGCTGACTGATTTGTTCATGGCATAATTGAGCATAATTATGGTTATCAACTACCGGAAGCCCAACGGAATAAACGGGTTACGAGGATGAAGAGAGAGACCCCCGTTACAGACCTTACAGACTTTACAGTTCGTTCGGGTTTGTCCCAGGTCCCTCAGTGTGAGGCACCTCTTAACCTGTCTACCAGAGAGTTGCTAGTACATCTTCGGTATATTTTGCATCTTCCAATCTTGGATGGTCTGGGATGCAGTTTAGATATTTGTCGAGCTTATTCTTAAACACATCTACGCTCACTCCTGATATATTCCTCAGATGAGCTGGCAACGCATTGAATAGATGCTGCATTATCGATGCTGGTGCGAGAGAGAGAAGAAGAGAGAAAAGAGAAAAAAAAAAAGAAAAAGAGAGAGAGAGATAGAGAGAGAGAAAGAGAGAGAGAGAGAGAGAGAGAGAGAGGTGC
>NC_087217.1:22997618-23002618 GCF_015104395.2 Macrobrachium nipponense
TACTCATTTCCACTAGGAAGGGAAATACGAAGTCTTTGTATCTGATGGAGAGTTACGGTTAGGGAAAGTTTTTTTTTTTTTTTGTTCATTTTAGTTCGTGTCTGTGAAAGGAGGAGACTTAAAATGAGATGAGTATTGTCTGTTGTTGTTCATATATCTAGTGTATGTCTGAGAGAGAGAGAGAGAGAGAGAGAGAGAGAGAGAGGAGAGAGAGAGAGACTTACAAGGATTAGGATGTCTCAAAGATTTATTCGTTCATCCGAGGAGACATCGAGTGCTCACTTATTCCTAGGAGCAGGTTTTACTGTTCATTCAGTGTCCCAATGAGAGAGAGAGAGAGAGAGAGAGAGAGAGAGAGAGAGAGAGACCTTACCTTACAGACCTTACAGTTCGTTCGGGTTGCCCCAGGTCCCTCAGTGTGAGGCACCTCTAATGTCTACCAGAGAGTTGCTATACATCTTCCGGTATATTTTGCATCTTCCAATCTTGGATGGTCTGGGATGCAGTTTAGATATTTGTCGAGCTTATTCTTAAAACACATCTACGCTCACTCCTGATATATTCCTCAGATGAGCTTGGCAACGCATTGAATAGACGCTGCATTATCGATGCTGGTGTGTAGTGGATAATGTCCTGTGTGCTTTCCTTATTTTCCTGGTATTGTTTTGGGCACTATTAATCTACCTCTGCTTGCTCTTTCTGATATTTTTAGTTCCATGATATTTTCTGTTATTCCTTACTATCTGTTCCATGCCTGAATTATCATGTAGCGTTCTCTTCTCCTTTCTAGACTATATAATTTTAATGATTGTAGTCTTTCCCAGTAGTCAAGGTCCTTAACTTCTTCTATTCTAGCTGTAAAGGACCTTTGTACACTCTCTATTTGTGCAATATCCTTTTGATAGTGTGGGTACCATATCATATTGCAATATTCAAGTGGACTACGAACATATGTTTTATAAAGCATAATCATGTGTTCAGCTTTTCTTGTTTTGAAGTGCCGTAACAACATTCCCATTTTTGCTTTACATTTTGCCAAAAGAATTTGCTATTGATCATTGCATAACATGTTCCATTATTTCATCATCACACCAAGGTCTTTAACTGCTTCCTTATTTTGTGATTGTCTCATTATTGGGAGGGTCCCCTATATGCATATAGCTTTCCTTCTCTGTCTCCATAATTTATTGATTCAAATTTATCAGAGTTAAATACCATCCTATTTTCCTCTGCCCAATCATATACTTTGTTAAGGTCTCTTTGTAGAGCGTTCCTATCTTCATCACAAGTAATTTCTCTACTTATTCTTGTGTCATCAGCGAAACTACTCACTACCGAATCCTTAACATTACTGTCTATGTCTTCAATCATAATAACAAACAGTATTGCAGCTAACACCGTACCTTGTGGCACACCGGATATTACCTTGGTTTCATCCGATTCTCATCGTTTGCAATAACTATCTGTTTTCTGTTGTGTAAAAATTCTTTTAACCATCTCCTATTTTATCTACGATATTGTGTTTTCTAATTTTCTTTGCTAATTATATTATGGTCACTTTGTCAAAAGCTTTTGCAAAAGTCTAGATATACCACATCTGTTTCATTTTCCGCTTTTTCATATTTTTTGAATATGTTCTCACGGTGGACTAACAGTTGGGTGTTTGTGTACTTTTTCCGGGTACGAAACCGTGTTGTCCTATATTAAACAAATTTATTTTTTATTAAATGTTTCATAATATTTTTCTTCATTACCCTTTCATACACTTTCATAATATGTGATGTTAGACTCACAGGGCCTATAATTACTTGCCTCAAGTCTTGATCCACTTTTGAAAGTAGGGGTGATATATGCTAATTTGTGCTCATCATAAATCTTGCCTGTATCTACACTTTGTCTTAATAATATTGCAAGTGGCTTTGCGATAGAATGAACTACTTTCTTTAACAAAATAGTAGGGATTCCATCAGGCCCTGCAGCAGCTCCATTTTAATTTCATTAATGCCTGCACAATATCAGCTTCATTAATTTCTATGTCAGCTAAATATTCACTATTTTGTCCCTCTTACTTATATCTCATTATCTTCATTATCTATTCTAGGGGTGAATTCTCTCTTATATCGTTCTGCCAGTATGTTGCAAATTTCCTTTTTTTCATTCGTTAATCTCCCTTCAATTCTCAGAGGGCCTATTTCTATTCTTCTTTTATTCATCTTCTTCGCATATGAGTATAATAGTTTGGGGTTTTGCTTGATATTTAATAGGGTTTTTTCTTCCAAGTCCCGTTTTCATTTTCTTTTGATTGTATAATCTTTTGTTCTGTTTCATTTTCTATCTTACTTTTTTAGTTCTATAACTTTCCATGCATTTTTTTCTTTTGCAAGACCTTTTTTCCACTTTCTTTCTGATTTTCTGGAACAAGATCCTTCTGTCTCTTGGTATGCATGAATGATGTTTACTTTCTTCTTCGGTATATATTTATCCACTATTTTCTCTAATATTTTATATAATATCTCCGTATTTACTCTTACGTCATCGCTTACGAAAATGTTATCCCAATCTTTGTTTAATTCTTCATTTATTTCTGACCATTTTATATTTTTACTGTAGAAGTTGTATTTTCCATATCCTTCCCACTTTTTCATTTCTTGCTTATCTCTGTTTTCACTTGCTTTGGAATGAACTGTTAATTCTATGACATTATGGTCTGAAATACTCGCATTATAACTATTATTTCTTTAACATAATTCACCTCGTTCACAAATACTAGGTCCAAAGTATTTTCCTTTCTTGTTGGCAGGTGATTTATTTGTTGAATGTTGTATTCTAGTAGCATATCTAATAGCTTTTCGAATTGCCTCTTTATTCTGCACTACTATTACTCTCTTTTTTATATGTATAAGTACATCCACAATCTCCTATTCGTTCTTTCCATTCTACGAAAGGAAAGTTGAAGTCACCAGATAGGAGAATAGTCCAGTCCTGTGATTTCTACATATATCATCCAATTTTTCAATTATTAAGTCAAACTCTTTAGTATTAGGAGGTCTATATATTACTATGTTCATTAATTTTTCAGATTCAAATTCTACCGCTATTAGTTCACATTCTGAGTTACTATATTTCTCATATATTTTTTCCTTGTTTTTGTCTTTCCCATATATTGCGGTTCCCCCTTGATTCCTATTTTTTCTATCTGATCTATAAGTTTGGAACCCTTTTATTTGATCATCATTCCCAGTCTCTTGGAATACCAGGTTTCACTTATATTCATTATATCTATTTTCTTTTCAATTTGGGTTAGTTCTTCTAAGTACTCTATTTTTCTTTTTGAGTACTCGTAACTAAACCCTGCGCATTCATCACTATGATGGTTTGCGTGTTTTCTCCTTCATTTAATATTGGTAGTAATAAGGATTTTCCCATGTCTCTTTCCTGTTCTGGTATGTTGCTCTTTTTTTCATTTCCAGAAACTCTTGACATTAAAAAATCTAACTCTTCCATAATATTTGATCTTCCTTCATCAATAATTATTATTTTTGTGTCTGAATCTGCAACATTTTCTCCGTTTCTGCAATATCCTCTTTGCATAATAAATACAGTTATTATCCCTTGAGTAGAATTTTGGAGCTGATGCATTGAAATTTTTTGCTGACATCTCTGCATATCTCATTGGTGGTTTGCTTTTCTCTTTATTTGTTTCTTTCTTATTTGGATTTTATTACTTGGTTGGTTATTATTTGATTATGATTCATGGCTACAGGGTGCATATATTTGCATTTTTTGTCGAACTTACATCCTTTTCCTTCTTTTTAGGTTTTTGCATATTTTTGGATGCAGATCTCTGCAATCATCCCCATATCCATCTAGGTATGCACATTTACCATATATTTCATAGTTGTGACATACCTTAGGATGTTTGTAGTAACATCTTTCTCCAAATCTGCAATCCCTCTTTTCAAAAGGTTGCAGATTTTGTCTTTCTTGTCTATTTTTTCCTCTTTCCCCGTCATTGTGTAGATCTGGGTAGAGCCTCTTCGGGATTTGCTTTTCTGTTGCCATATTCGTAATTTATTTCTTCGTAGGTATGCTGCTTTATTGCCTCATATGTAGTATCAATGAGTATCTCTGCATCCATACTTTTATCTTGTTCTTTGTTTTCCTTATTTTTTTCTGTCATTTCATTTTGTTTACTTCTCTTCCGTTTTCCTCTTCTTCTTCTTCTTCTTCCTCTTCCTCTTCTTCTTCATCCTCAACTATTTGTACATTCAATCTTGATTTAATAACATTGTCTATCCATGATAGACATGTTGAACAAAAATTCTTGTATCTTTTCTCATATCTTGTATTACCTCAGCACACTGTGGATGGGTCGGAATGTTGCATGCAGCACATTTTCTGATTAGGTTTTGTGGATTGACTATGCTATACCAAACCTTACACAGTTTTGTGCATGCTTTTGGTATTCTTTTTCCTTACTAATGCGTCAATTATGGATATTCACAAGATTCACCTTATTCATTCATTTTTCTGTTGGAATATGTTGGTATTTGTTATACCTTTATATTTTCTTTATGAGTCTCGCTTGACCACTTGGATTTTATTTGGAACTCTTCAATTATTTTCAAGATGTTTTCATTAGATTTGTTTCCAGTTTGAAGGATTATTATCCTTCTAATATATCATGAATGCTTTTGTATCTTTTTTGGTTAGGACTGTTGCTGATTTCATAGATGAGAAATGCCAGTTCCCTTCCTGCTACCTCATCGTATTGCGAATCTGCTAAACACGCTAAATTACGCCATCTCTTCCCGCAGTTGGAACTTACTGCCATCTTGTTCTGATTTACAGTATTACACTTGATAAACTAACTTAGAAGACGCTTTATCCTACTATTTTCACACTAATCTTATCACCGATAGTTCACGAACACTTCTAGATATTTTCTCAAATTCTAGTCGTATGTTAAACTTGTGATATCTGTTGATTAATCTGACTTC
>NC_087217.1:23007618-23022618 GCF_015104395.2 Macrobrachium nipponense
AAAATAAACTGAATAAAGGTTGTAATTACATAATGAGTATGAATGGCTGTAATATATTTGACGTCTTTCAAAACCTTTTTCGATTTTAATTTTTCTGAGGGGAGCGTAGACAAACTCTATACTATAAATTCGTAAAGACTGACAATTTTTCATTATTTTTTGCATGCTATTTTCTTTAATATCAGTTACTCTTATGAGTACTTGAATACGATATTACTGGTTTTTATACATTCATGTACGCACGCTCACACACATGTAAATACATTCATATATATAAAACGTACATACACACACACACACACACACACACACACACACACACACACACATATATATATATAATATATGTATATATATATATAGTATATATATATATATATATATATTATATCTATATATATATATATATATATATATAATACTGAACTTCTATGGGGAGAACTTGTACATAGGACTACTGTTCTTGATATATTCATAAACACATACACACACACACACACACAACGAAACACAAAACTAAAACCTCTATCCGAAGCCAAAGTCAAAATCGAACGGATCGAAACAAAATGACACCCGGGAAGGGGAGCAGAAGACGAAGACCCTAACCATCTGGCCTCGACTTCGTCCGAATCCTTTTCTGGACTGAGCGACCATGAAACAAAAAGGCGCCCGACCATTTTAATGAAACGATGGAAGAAGCCGTGACAGACGCCGGGATATATCTAGTAAGGCCATTTCGGGAATGGAGAGGAATCCCTGGTTCCCCGAGGACATCGTTTTATGAGGGGTGATGCTTAGTAGTAGCGGGAGGTCAAGATGGGTTGGCTGGCTAGGAGTATGGTAAGATGGGATGCGTAGGACATTTGTTGGAGGTCCTTGGGATTTCTCTCCCTCCACTGGCTATTTTGCGTCCCTCTCTCTCTCTCTCTCTCTCTCTCTCTCTCTCTCTCTCTCTCTCTCATATATATTTTTTCTATCCCTTCATTTTCTCTCTTTCTCTTTCTCTCTTTTTCAACATGTTTATTCTGCTCTCTCTCTCTCCCCCCCCTCTCTCTCTCTCTCTCTCTCTCTCTCTCTCTCTCTCTCTATGTATGTATATATATAATTTTCTCTGTCCATTCTCTCTGTCTCTACATATATATATTTTTTCTCTCTCTATCCCTTTATTTCTCTCTCTCTCTCTCTGCTCTCTCTCTCTCTCTCTCTCTCTCTCTCCTTTCCTCCATATCTCTATATGAATATTATGTATGTACATAGAGAGCATACATATATAGTATATATATATATTATATATATCATATATATTTATAAAACTTTATATATATATATATATATATATATATATATATATATATATATATATATATATCTACTTATACATACGAAAGAAAAACGCACCCAAGACTTGACCTTCCTAGAAGGAAAATGCCCGAAAACAAATCTGTTTTTTTTGTAGAGAGGACCTCAACTTATATATATTCGCCCTATGTCACGATATATTAGTATCCATGAATAAATACCTTATAGCCTTTTCCTCGCTTCTCTGGATATGAAAAGCTGAACAGTAAACCAGAAAAAAGGACCTGAATAACTCTTTCAGTTTCGGAACCAGTTTATTATCCTTTTTTTTTTTTGCTTGCTTGTTTTGTTTTTGTTTGATTTTGTTCTTATATTTGTCCATTGGATATGCCTATCATTTTCTGTTTCTTTATTTGATTCCTAAGAAGTGCCTATCATTTTCTGTTTTTTTATTTGATTCATAAGAAGTGAACAATTTTCTGTTTATTTTGGTTTATTATTCCAATGGTTTTTTTCTTATTCGATTTTCATCTTCTAATAGTTCACTTGAGAGAAAGGACATGGATAAGCCTCTATTTTTTTGTAAAATTTACAAAAAGTGAGAAATTTTCGATTTTTTATTAATTTTATTTCATGGCAGATTAAATTACACACGTGATAGATGGTATGTTCCTAATTTACAATATTTTATCTTCTTATTCTTAAGGAGACACTATCATGAAATAAGAAAGAGAGAAGAGAGTATTTCCCTCCACCGAACATTAATAGATCGTTTCGGGACGGATAATTTATAATTTTTTTATATTAAATTTGAGGAGAGACTGTAATGAAGAGAGAGAGAGAGAGAGAGAGAGAGAGAGAGAGAGAGAGAGAGAGAGAGAGAGAAATTGTTTCCCTCCACCGAAAATGAGTAGTTTGTTTCGAGACGGATAATTGATAAATTTTTATATTATTTTTAAGGAGACACTTAAAAAATAAGAGAGAGAGAGAGAAGAAGGAGGGAGGAAAGAGAGAAGAGTGACGAGAGAGAGAGAGAGAGAGAGTCAGTCTTTCTCTCCGCCGAACATGAGCAAATCTTTTCGAGACGGAAGTGAAACGATATGGAAAGAAGAGGAAGAAAAAGGACGGGCAATGTCCGACTCATTCCTCATATTGATAAGCCTACTTTTTTCTTTCCACAGTCTCCTCTCTGACTGGGTCGTTTGTAGAAGTAGGCTCTGGTTCTAAAAAAGAATCTAAGCTCTCTGTAGTCTTAGCTGTCAATAGACTCCCGACTGTTGGTTAGAGATTCTAAACTGTCAGTATTGGCTCATGGTAGATACATTGACTGTGATGAATAGTTAGTTTTTTTTGATAAATATGATATTATCATAGTCTGTTTTTCAGGGTTGGAATAAAATATCTCTTTTTATACACACACACACACACACACACACACATATATATACACACACACACACACACTATATATATATATAAATATATATATATATATATATATATATATATATATATATTATATATATATATAGATATGTGCGCGTGTATATATAATGTACGTATACACATGCACATACATAAGCATGTATATATAATGTATGTATGTATGTATGTATGTATGTATGCATGCATGTGTGATCAATCAATACCATCTATGCAGAACAACAGGAAAACACTACCACAAAAAAAAGCAAGAAAGATATTATCGATCTCGGCAAATAAATATCGGCTAATCCCGCGGATACACAGGTACCCGGATTAAAAAAAAAAAAAACACCGATATTCCCCCCACAACGAGAAGGTAATAATCTATGGACGTGGTATAATATCGCGAGATGAGAAAAAAACCCCGATAATTACGGAAAGAAACGAAGACGCTACGAAACGATCGGAAGTTTCCATAATGGTCCGTCGAAGAGCGAGATCGCATCGAAACGGCTGGAAACTTTTGCCGTTTGATACCCGTTTGGTTCCAGTTCGGTTCTTGTATCGTACGTACTTCTTCTTCTTCTTCTTCTTCTTCTTCTTCTTCTTCTTCTTCTTTCAAAAATTAGAACGCCCGGATTCAAGGCGCTGGTGCTGCGTATCGGAAAATCCAGCTGCTTATGGATCTGTTTTTAGTTTTCTGTCAAAGAAAACTATTGTGACAGCTTTTCCTGTCCGTCTACACTTTTCCTGTCCGTCCGCACTTTTCCTGTTCGTCCGCACTTTTCCTGTTCGTTCGCACTTTTCCTGTCCGCCTTCAGATCTTAAAACTACCGAGGCTGGAGGGCTGCAAAATTGGTATGTTGATCGTCCACCCTCCAGTCATCAGACATAACAAAATGCAGCCCCCTAGGCTCAGTAGTTTTTATCTTATTTAATCTTAAAGTTTAGCCATGATCGTGCATCCCGCAACGCTATAGGATTGGTCACTACCGGGCAGTGGCTAAAAGTTTTATTGGTCGCGGCTCATCTAGCATTATACGCTGTACAGAAAACTCGGGTTTTTATTGAGCTAGCTCGACAGAACGCGTTTGTTCTTATGAATTACGAGGCCGCGTTTTTCTTGTAATCTTACTTCCGCTTAATTCAATTTTTTTTTTATATTTTTTCCAGCTCAATAGAGCGAGGCTATTCATCGAAATTGGAAGCAGTTGTTTTTCTGGTAATTTTTTTCTGCCGATATAAAAATCCTTTTTTTTCTTTTTTTAGGAATTTACGTTTTAAGAAACTTTTTTGATGAAATTATAAGAAAATGGCTTTATGTCAAAATTACACAAGTTAATCTAAATCCTTTCGGACTGGAAAGGTTGACTTTAAAAGAGATTTTATATATATATATATATATATATATATATATATATATATATATATATATATATATATTATATATATATATATATATATATATATATATATATATATATATATATATTATATATATTATGGGTATGAAGGTCTCTCTGTAGATACGCTTGTATTTCACATACATAAAACGAGATAAATCTGAAACCCAGTATAAGTTACATCCTACAAGCAGCTTGCTACTGTTCCAATATGACAGCTGAGAGTAATCACAAACGTTTAGGTCGTAAACGTTCCTTAGAAAAAAAAAGAGAGAGGATGAAAAGAAACCTATCAACAAGAAAAACGAGACGGCCATCACACTTACTTCTCTACTCGTCTTTCTACTTTTTCCTAGAATCGAGAGGCTGTTGAGTCTAGCCTTTGTGACGGCTCACTCGATCGTCATGCTCCTCTGTCTGTCTGTCCGTCTGTCGTTTTTCCTTTCATCTCTCTCTCTCTCTCTCTCTCTCTCTCTCTCTCTCTCTCTCTCTCTCTCTCTCTCTCTCTCTCTCTCTCTCTCGTTTTCCATCTCTCTCTCTCATTTTTCTCTTTATCTCTCTCTCTCTCTCTCTCTCATTTTTCTCTTTATCTCTCTCTCTCTCTCTCTCGGTTTTCCCCTCTCTCTCTCTCTCTCTCTCTCTCGTCTATCTCGTCCCTTATTTTTTTTTCTCTATCTCTCGTGTTTTTTCCCCTTATTTTTTTCCTCTCTCTCTCTATCTCTCTCTCTCTTCTCGTTTTCCCTCTCTCTCTCTCTCTCTCTCTCTCTCTCTCTCTCTCTCTCTCTCTCTCGTTTTCATCTTATCTCTCTCTCTCTCATCTTTCACCTTATCTCTCTCTCTCTCTCTCTCTCTCTCTCTCTCTCTCTCTCTCTGTCTTTCGTTTTTCCCCTCATCTCTCTCTCTCTCTCTCTCTCTTATCTGTGGCCATGAAAAAGAGGCAAGCATTAATTTAAGCCTTATCCTCTCTTTCTTTTTCTCTGACATGGCTGTCTGTCGGTCTGTTTCTCCTTAATCATGGTTTAAACACCAAAAGACCTTAAGGCTAAGATCTCTCTCTCTCTCTCTCTCTCTCTCTCTCTCTCTCTCTCTCTCTCTCGTTTCCTGTTTATATCAACTGGATATTGAGATAAGATAATATATATATTAAACGAGGAATCTAGTCTTAAAAAAAGCGTTGTCATTTTGAAAATCTTCCTGAATTAAAAAATGCTTAATATATGTTACATGTAATGCAAACTATAAATAAAGCAATTCTGACCCTAACAATAAATGAGAAATAAAAAAAGAAAAACGAAAAAATACCCAATCCTAAATATTTGAAAAACCACAATTCTGACCTATCATGAAAGTCAAACTATGAAATAGGCATAATGATCTTCAAAATAAAATACGAACTATCAAAAAAACAAATCTGACCCTCAACGATAAATGAAAATAAGAAAGAATTAATGCAATCAAAATAAAGTAATCTAAACAATGTAGCCATATTTCTGAGCTGCCAAAGAAACGCGAACCCCTTTAAGTAATTTCAAATGTGACCTTCACATAAATGAAAAAAAAAATTAAGTAATTAAAAACAAGAAGCCACATTTTCTGAGTGACTTATGAAATAAGAGCCATTTAAATAGTCAAAAACTGACTTTCATAATAAAATGAGGAGGAAAAAAAAAAAAGAAAGAAAAAAAAAACAATAAAATCTAAAACGTGATTAATTTCTGAAATGCAAACCATTAAATAAGGCAAATCTGACCTCCACAATAAATGAGAGGAAAAAATAAAAAGAAAAAATAACGCAATCCATAACATTTATCTACAATTTATAGCTGCCCATGAAATTGCGAACGATCAAGTAAGGCAAAATCTGACCTTCACAATAAATGAGACAAACGAAAAACAAGTAAAATGAATAATAAAAAACAAAATAAAAAATAAAGCAATCTAAAAACATGAACCACAATTCATAGCTGCCCATGAAATGCGAACACCATTAAATAAGTCAAATCTGACCTTCACGTTAAATGTGGGTGTGTGTGTGAGAGAGAGAGAGAGAGAAGAGAGAGAATGAGAGGAGAGAGATGAGCCGGCGAGAGAGAGAGAGAGAGCAATCAAAACATGTACCCACAACTCACAGCTGCCCATGAAATGCAAAACCATTAAATAAGTCAAATCTGACCTTCAAAATAAATGATACAAAAAAGATAAAAAATAACGCGATGAAATATCCCGCAACAAAAAATAGCTCCGAGCGTAACCCAGGCCATGAGTGACGGGGAGGTCTCTCTCTCTCTCTCTCTCTCTCTCTCTCTCTCTCTCTCTCCTCTCTCTCTCTCTCGTTTCCTGTTTATATCAACTGGATATTGAGATAAGATAATATATATATTAAACGAGGAATCTAGTCTTAAAAAAAGCGTTGTCATTTTGAAAATCTTCCTGAATTAAAAAATGCTTAATATATGTTACATGTAATGCAAACTATAAATAAAGCAATTCTGACCCTAACAATAAATGAGAAATAAAAAAAGAAAAAAGAAAAAATAACCCAATCCTAAATATTTGACCACAATTCTGACCTATCATGAAAGTCAAACTATGAAATAAGGCATAATTGATCTTCAAAATAAATACGAACTATCAAAAAAACAAATCTGACCTCAACGATAAATGAAATAAGAAAGAATTAATGCAATCAAAATAAAGTAATCCTAAACATGTAGCCATATTTCTGAGCTGCCAAAGAAACGCGAACCCTTAAGTAATTCAAATGTGACCTTCACAATAAATGAAAAAAAATTAAGTAATTAAAAACAAGAAGCCACATTTCTGAGTTGACTATGAAATAAGAGCCATTAAATAAGTCAAAACTGACTTTCATAATAAATGAGGCAAAAAAAAAGAAAGAAAAAAAAAACAATAAATCTAAAACGTGATAATTCTGAAATGCAAACCATTAAATAAGGCAAATCTGACCTCCACAATAAATGAGAGGAAAAAATAAAAGAAAAAATAACGCAATCCATAACATTTATCTACAATTTATAGCTGCCCATGAAATGCGAACGATCAAGTAAGGCAAATCTGACCTTCACAATAAATGAGACAAACGAAAAACAAGTAAATGAATAATAAAAAACAAAATAAATAAAGCAATCTAAAACATGTAACCACAATTCATAGCTGCCCATGAAATGCGAACCATTAAATAAGTCAAATCTGACCTTCACGTTAAATGTGGTGTGTGTGAGAGAGAGAGAGAGAGAGAGAGAGAGAGAGAGAGAGAGAGAGAGAGAGAGAGCAATCCAAAACATGTACCCACAACTCACAGCTGCCCATGAAATGCAAACCATTAAATAAGTCAAATCTGACCTTCAAAATAAATGATACAAAAAAAGATAAAAAATAACGCGATGAAATATCCCGCAACAAAAAATAGCTCCGAGCGTAACCCAGGCCATGAGTGACGGGGAGGTCGACACAGACAGAATATCATTAGGAGGTTTTAACAGAAACGTCAATTCGCTTAACCGATGAATGACGTGGGTTGTTAATTCTCCTTCAGCGAATTCGCTTCCAATTCGTCGAATGAATAATCGCGAAGCGATAAACGAGAATTGCGCAGAAGTCGCTTAACCGTGAAGTCGCTTAATTAGGAATGAGTTTCGACGACTCTTTCGACATGCAAAAATTTGAAGCATTCTTCAAGATTATCATTTCCAGGGACGAGGGAAAAATTCTGCCTAATAACTTAACTTCTCTATGATATAGTTTCAATATTTATTTTAAAAAAAATGTTTATCCGTGTTTGTCCATATTCTTTGGAAGTTTGAACTTCAATTCAGTGACCACTGTTGGCTTTTTTAATAATAATAATAATAATAATAATAATAATAATAATAATAATAATAATAATAATAATAATAATGATTTTCCAGAGTTTAATAAAAATTTTGTATTTTAATTTTACTCATAAAAATTCCCATTCAGTGAATGAATTTCACTTTACCAACATACACTAATAATAATAATAATAATAATAATAATAATAATAATAATAATAATAATAATAATAATAATAATAATAATAATATAAAATAAGAATAATAATAATGATAATAATAATAATGTGTGTGGTATCATGTCGAAGGCTTTCTTATAGTCTATCCATGCCATGCTTAGGTTGGTTTTCCTTCTCCTACTGTTCTTCATTACCCTTTTGCCTGATAGACAAAATGGTAATGAAGAACAGTAGGAGAACGGAAAACCAACCTAAGCCTGGCATGGTAGACTATAAGAAAGCCTTCGACATGATACCACACACATGGCTAATAGAATGCCTGAAAATATATGGGGCAGAGGAACACCATCAAGCTTCCTCAAAAAATACAATACGCACTGGAATACAATACTTACAAGCTCTGGAATAAGACTAGCAGAGGTTAATATCAGGAGGGGAGGGATCTTCCAGGGCGACTCACTGTCCCCACTACTCTTCGTAGTAGCCATGATTCCCATGACAAAAGTACTACAGAAGATGGATGCCGGGTACCAACTCAAGAAAAGAGGCAACAGAATCAACCATCTGATGTTCATGGAAGACATCAAGCTGTATGGTAAGAGCATCAAGGAAATAGATACCCTAATCCAGACTGTAAGGATTGTATCTGGGCACATCAGGATGGAGTTTGGGATAGAAAAAATGCGCCTTAGTCAACATACAAAAACGCAAAGTAACGAGAACTGAAGGGATAAAGCTACAGATGGGAGCAACATCAAACACATAGATGAGACAGGATACAATACCTAGGAATAATGGAAGGAGGGGATATAAAAACACCAAAGAGATGAAGCAAACCATCAGAAAAGAATATATGCAGAGACTCAAGGCGATACTCAAGTCAAAACTCAACGCCGGAAATATTGATAAAAGCCATAAACACATGGGCTGTCCCAGTAATCAGATACAGCGCAGGAATAGTGAATGGACGAAGGCAGAACTCCGCAGCATAGATCAGAAAACCAGGAAACATATGACAATACACAAAGCACTACACCCAAGAGCAAATAAGGACAGACTATACATAACACGAAAGGAAGGAGGGAGACGGACTATAAGTATAGAGGACTGCGTCAACATCGAGAACAGAGCACTGGGGCAATATCTGAAAACCAGTGAAGATGAGTGGCTAAAGAGTGCATGGGAAGAAGGACTAATAAAAGTAGACGAAGACCCAGAAAATATACAGACACAGGAGAATGACAGACAGAACAGAGGACTGGCACACCAAACCAATGCACGGGCAATACATGAGACAGACTAAAGAACTAGCCAGCGATGACATGGCCAATGGGCTACAGAGGGAGAGCTAAAGAAGGAAACTGAAGGAATGATAACAGCGGCACAAGATCAGGCCCTAAGAACCAGATATATTCAAAGAACGATAGACGGAAATAACATCTCTCCCATATGTAGGAAGTGCAATACGAAAAATGAAACCATAAACCACATAGCAAGCGAATGCCCGGCACTTGCACAGAACCAGTACAAAAAGAGACATGATTCAGTGGCAAAAGCCCTCCACTGGAGCCTGTGCAAAGAAAACACCAGCTACCTTGCAGTAATAAGTGGTACGAGCACCAACCTGAGGGAGTGATAGAAAACGATCAGGCAAAGATCCTCTTGACTATGGTATCAGAATGGATAGGGTGATACGTGCAAACAGACCAGACGTGACGTTGATTGACAAAGTCAAGAAGAAAGTATCACTCATTGATGTCGCAATACCATGGGACACCAGAGTTGAAGAGAAAGACAGGGAAAAAATGGATAAGTATCAAGATCTGAAAATAGAAATAAGAAGGATATGGGATATGCCAGTGGAAATCGTACCCATAATCATAGGAGCACTAGGCACGATCCCAAGATCCCTGAAAGGAATCTAGAAAAACTAGAGGCTGAAGTAGCTCCAGGACTCATGCAGAAGTGTGTGATCCTAGAAACGGCACACATAGTAAGAAAAGTGATGGACTCCTAAGGAGGCAGGATGCAACCCGGAACCCCACACTATAAATACCACCCAATCGAATTAGAGGACTGTGATAGAGCACACAAAAAAAAAAAAAAAAAAAAAAAAAAAATAATAATAATAATATGTGGCACCGTGGAGGAGTGGGTTAGGTCGTCAATGGACTTAAGTCAAGTTAAGCAACATTGGGGCTGGTCAGTTGTTGGATGGGAGACCGCTCTCCTCGGCGTTGATTCCTTGGGAAAGGATCTTTACCATAATTTCCTCAGTCTACTCAGCTGTAAATGAGTACCTATCCCTGATATGGTAGGGTCCAGCTATGGGTTAAATAGCAAAACTCAGCAATGATGGAAAGAAATGAAGGAATAAACGACAACGACGTAAATGGAACCTCTGGCAACAGAGGAGCTTCGTCCGGCAACCAGGTATTCAACCCAATTGAAGGGGAAGACGGTCAGGTACTTGGAGGTCGTCATCCAGCAACTGATCACCACAACGACAGTAATCAACAGCTGTAGATTGGAGCATACAGAGGCAAAAAAGGAAGAAATGGACAAGAGAAGAAAATAAGGAAATATGGAGATGCTACATCAGAAGCAACCCGGCGGAGAGAGGATATAGAAGAAGATTGGTCAACATCTGGAATGAGAGGAATAACACCCCCCAAACAGAGCAGAGGCTGGCAGACCAAGTAAGGAACATAAAGAAAAAGAACTGGCTCTCTCCAATAGAAAGAGAAGAACTGGAAAGGGAAATGTCACACGACAACGAATTACACGAAGACGAACTGAGAGACGATGCCACAGAAGACGACAGGGAGGATGAGGTATCAAACAACGACACACGAAGAAACACCGACGAAGTAACAGAGAGGACGGAATAGGTAGAAAAGATTAGACAATGGATGGAGCCAGATACAGAGAGAACAAAGATCTCCTCCATGAAAGCCCACAACACCAAGAAATTAAGGGAGAAAACAAGTGAGGTCAATGAAATAATGGGCATAATACAGACCACCAGTATCACAGAAACAAATAACTTGGTATATGCAGGAGCAAGATTAGTAGCAGAACTGAAGGGATTCGAAAACCCACCAACACCAGCACAACCAACCCAACAGAAACCAAAACAGCAAACCTCCTTGGAAAAGGCGCCTGGAAAAGCAAATCATGGTGATGAGATCTGACTTGAGTAAACTGAAAGAGATGGCAGAAAAAAGGCTAAGAAGCAAGAAAACAAGGGAGGAACTCAACGAGAAATACAAAGTACAAGAGAGGGGACTAAACAACACAATAGAAGATGTAAAACAGAGGCTTAAGGCCAAAGCACATAAGATCCAACGGTACATGAACAGGAATAAGGGATACCAACAGAACAAACTATTCGGAACCAACCAGAAAAGACTATACAGCCAACTAAGAGAGGAAGACAACCACCCAGAAATTCCTGAAGCCGAACCAAGTAAGAGACTCTGGGAAAATAAAACAAAGATTCACAGAGATCACGACAGACACAGTCAGACACCAACTAAAGAAAATGCCAAACTGGAAAGCCCCAGGTCCCGATGAAGTCCATGGATACTGGCTCAAAAACTTCAAGGCCCTACACCCACGAATAGCAGAACAGCTCCAGCATTGTATCACAAATCACCAAGCACCCAAATGGATGACCACAGGAAGAACATCCTTAGTAAAAAAAGACAAGAGTAAGGGAAATATAGCCAGTAACTACAGGCTTATCACCTGCCTACCAATAATGTGGAAGTTACTAGGTATCATCAGTGAAAGGCTATACAACTACCTAGAGGAGACAAACACCATCCCCCACCAACAGAAAGGCTGCAGAAGGAAGTGTAGGGGCACAAAAGACCAGCTCCTGATAGACAAAATGGTAATGAAAAACAGTAGGAGAAGGAAAACCAACCTAAGCCTGGCATGGTAGACTATAAGAAAGCCTTCGACATGATACCACACACATGGCTAATAGAATGCCTGAAAAATAATACGGGTAGAAGAAAAACACCATCAGCTTCTCCACAAAATACAATGCTCCAACTGGAATACAATACTTACAAGCTCTGGAATAAGACTAGCAGAGGTTAATATCAGGAGAGGGATCTTCCAGGGCGACTCACTGTCCCCACTACTCTTCGTAGTAGCCATGATTCCCATGACAAAAGTACTACAGAAGATGGATGCCGGGTACCAACTCAAGAAAAGAGGCAACAGAATCAACCATCTGATGTTCATGGACGACATCAAGCTGTATGGTAAGAGCATCAAGGAAATAGATACCCTAATCCAGACTGTAAGGATTGTATCTGGGCACATCAGGATGGAGTTTGGGATAGAAAAATGCGCCTTAGTCAACATACAAAAAGGCAAAGTAACGAGAACTGAAGGGATAAAGCTACCAGATGGGAGCAACATCAAACACATAGATGAGACAGGATACAAATACCTAGGAATAATGGAAGGAGGGGATATAAAACAACAAGAGATGAAGGACACCATCAGGAAAGAATATATGCAGAGACTCAAGGCAATACTAAAGTCAAAACTCAACGCCGGAAATATGATAAAAGCCATAAACACATGGGCAGTCCAAGTAATCAGATACAGCGCAGGAATAGTGGAATGGACGAAGGCAGAACTCCGCAGCATAGATCAGAAAACCAGGAAACATATGACAATACACGAAGCACTACACCTAAGAGCAAATACGGACAGACTATACATAACACGAAAGGAAGGAGGGAGAGGACTACTAAGTATAGAGGACTGCGTCAACATCGAGAACAGAGCACTGGGGCAATATCTGAAAACCAGTGAAGACGAGTGGCTAAAGAGTGCATGGGAAGAAGACTAATAAAAGTAGACGAAGACTCAGAAATATACAGACACAGGAGAAAGACAGACAGAACAGATGACTGGCACAACAAACCAATGCACGGACAATACATGAGACAGACTAAAGAACTAGCCAGCGATGACACTTGGCAATGGTTACAGAGGGGAGAGCTAAAGAAGGAAACTGAAGGAATGATAACAGCGGCACAAGATCAGGCCCTAAGAACCAGATATATTCAAAGAACGATAGACGGAAATAAAATCTCTCCCATATGTAGGAAGTGCAATACGAAAAATGAAACCATAAACCACATAGCAAGCGAAATTGCCCACCGGCACTTGCACAGAACCAGTACAAAAAGAGGCATGATTCAGTGGCATAAGCCCTCCACTGGAGCCTGTGCAAGAAACACCAGCTACCTTGCAGTAATAAGTGGTACGAGCACCAACCTGAGGGAGTGATAGAAAACGATCAGGCAAAGATCCTCTGGGACTATGGTATCAGAACGGATAGGGTGATACGTTCAAACAGACCAGACGTGACGTTGATTGACAAAGTCAAGAAGAAAGTATCACTTATTGACGTCGCAATACCATGGGACACCAGAGTTGAAGAGAAAGAGAGGGAAAAAATGGATAGGTATCAAGATCTGAAAATAGAAATAAGAAGGATATGGGATATGCCAGTGGAAATCGTACCCATAATCATAGGAGCACTAGGCACGATCCCAAGATCCCTGAAAAGGAATCTAGAAAAACTAGAGGCGAAGTAGCTCCAGGACTCATGCAGAAGAGTGTGATCCTGGAAACGGCACATATAGTAAGAAAAGTGATGGACTCCTAAGGAGGCAGGATGCAACCCGGAACCCCACACTATAAATACCACCCAGTCGAATTGGAGGACTGTGATAGAGCAAAAAAAAAAAAAAAAAAAAGAAAAAAAAATGAAATAATAATGATAATAATTTTCCAGGGGTTTAATAAACAATTTTGTATTTTTGATTTACTTGGATAATAATTCCCATTAAAGGAAAGACTCACTTTGCCAAAATAGTCTCCTTATGATATATAGGTCTTATTTAGGTTTAATCTACCTTAAATTACATACCTTCAGTCAATTTCTATCTATCTAAGATTTTGTACTTAATTCATATATTCGTCATTTTTTCTTTGTTAGAGTCATATAGCTTGGAGTATTTCATTTCTGCTATGTTAATAATAATAATAATAATAATAATAATAATAATACTACTACTACTACTACTAATAATAATAATAATAATAATAATAATAATAATGAATAAAATGAATAAATAATAAAAACAACTTAAAAATGTAGAAATAAATCCATTGTTATGTATATATGTATGTAAATTCAAAGATAAATCTATACATATAGCTATCTGTATAGATTTAGCTTTAAATATATGTACATATACATAACTGTGGACTTGTTTCTCCACTAATAATAATAATAATAATAATAATAATAATAATAATAATAATAATAATAATAATAATAATAATAATAATAATATTTGGAAGAAGACCATCTTTTAAAACAAAGCCTGTCGAACAAAATGGCCAGAATTCAGCTTGACCTGGACCTGAGATCCGGCATCCGTTATACTAATATACTGATAATACCACTATACTAGTTTATGAGCACAATCAGTTTTAAATAAAAAAAATCACATTGAACATCATTTGGGTTTCTCCAAATATGCTAAGAAGTATCGCTGAGCCAGAGAAGCGAGTGATAAGAAAGATAGAAGAGATAGTATATAAGATTCTAACTTGCTGAATTCGCTATTTTAATTCGATTTAATAATAATAATAATAAGAATAATAATCATAATAATAATATAATAATAATAATAATTAATATAATAATATACAAATAATAATAATAATAACAATTTATAAGAGGTATTCATCATATTTACCAAGCACAAGTTGGCATCCATTCCAGCGTACGGGAACGAACTTCTGTCAGCTCAGAGT
>NC_087217.1:23027618-23062618 GCF_015104395.2 Macrobrachium nipponense
TTAGTATATCTTTGGTGTCCTTAATGTAATTTGGATGTCATTCTGAGGAAAAATAATTATTTTTCACTATTTTAGCATATATTTGGATCCTCAAAAGTAATTTTGATATCATTCTGATGGAAAATAGATGTTTTTTCATTACTTGAGCATAATATATATGGTGTCCCTAATGTAATTTGGATATCATCCTCAGAAAAAATAAAAATTTCTCATTATTCTAGCATATCTCTGGATCCCAAATGTAATTTTTATATCATTCCGCAGAGAAATTGATATTTTCTTTCATTACTTTAACATACTTGTAGTTTCGCTAAAGTAATTTTGATATAATTCTGAGTATGATTATGATATTCCGAGGAAAAATAGGTATTTATTTCGTTATTTTAGCATCTGCGTATGATTTTGATATCATTCTGAGGGAAGATAAAAATTGTTTCAATGTTTTTCTATTTTTGCTATTTTTGGTCACTGTTCAGTAATGTTTACTAATTTGGCAAGGAATATTAATTGATTTTTAGCAACTTAAATGTTTTTTAATAATGCTTGAAAATTTTCGTAATAATGTTTATTTAGTGAATTGTGAATTGGTTTTTGCTAGCTCTTAACAATAATGATATTAATAATAATAATAATAAAATAATAATAATAATAATAATAATAATAATAATAATAATAATATATTCAACCCAATTGAAGGGGAAGACGGTCAGGTACTTGGAGGTCGTCATCAAGCACTGATCACACAACGACAGTAATCAACAGCCTGGAGATTGGAGCTACAGAGGCAAAAAGGTAAGAAATGGACAAGAGAAGAATATAAGGAAATATGGAGATGCTACATCAGAAGCAAACCCGACGGAGAGAGGATAGAAGAAGATTGGTCAACATCTGGATGAGAGGAATAACACCCCCAAACAGAGCAGAGGCTGGCAGACCAAGTAAGGAACATAAAGAAAAAGAACTGGCTCTCCCCAACAGAAAGAGAAGAACTGGAAAGGGAAATGTCACACGACAACGAATTACACGAAGACGAACTGAGAAACGAAGCCACAGAAGACGACAGGGAGGATGAGGTATCAAACAACGACACACGAAGAAACACCGACGAAGTAACAGAGAGGACGGAATGGGTAGAAAAGATTAGAACAATGGATGGAGCCAGAGACAGAGAGAACAAAGATCCCCTCCATGAAAGCCTACAACACCAAGAAATTAAGGGAGAAAACAAGTGAGGTCAATGAAATAATGGGCATAATACAGACCACCAGTATCACAGAAACAAATAACTTGACATATGCAGGAGCAAGATTAGTAGCAGAACTGATGGGAATTCGAACACCAACACCACCAGACACAACCAACCCAACAGAAACCAAAACAGCAACCTCCTTGGAAAAGGCGCCTGGAAAAGCAAATCATGGTGATGAGATCTGATTTGAGTAACTGAAAGAGATGGCAGAAAAAAGGCTAAGAAACAAGAAAACAAGGGAGGAACTCAACGAGAAATACAAAGTACAAGAGAGGGACTAAATAACACAATAGAAGATGTAAAAACAGAGGCTTAAGGCCAAAGCACATAAGATCCAACGGTACATGAACAGGAATAAGGGATACCAACAGAACAAAACTATTCGGAACCAACCAGAAAAGACTATACAGCCAACTAAGAGGGGAAGACAACCACCCAGAAATTCCTGAAGCCGAACCAAGTAAGAGACTCTGGGAAACCATATGGAGCAATCCGGTATCACACAACAAACATGCAACATGGCTCCAGGAAGTCAAGGAAGAAGAAACAGGGAGAATAAAACAAAGATTCACAGACATCACGACAGACACAGTCAGACACCAACTAAAGAAAATGCCAAACTGGAAAGCCCCAGGTCCCGATGAAGTCCATGGATACTGGTCAAAAACTTCAAGGCCCTACACCCACGAATAGCAGAACAACTTCAGCATTGTATCTCAAATCACCAAGCACCCAAATGGATGACCACAGGAAGAACATCCTTAGTACAAAAGACAAGAGTAAGGGAAATATAGCCAGTAACTACAGGCCTATCACCTGCCTACCAATAATGTGGAAGTTACTAACAGGTATCATCAGTGAAAGGCTATACAACTACCTAGAGGAGACAAACACCATCCCCCACCAACAGAAAGGCTGCAGAAGGAAGTGTAGGGGCACAAAAGACCAGCTCCTGATAGACAAAATGGTAATGAAGAACAGTAGGAGAAGGAAAACCAACCTAAGCATGGCATGGATAGACTATAAGAAAGCCTTCGACATGATACCACACACATGGCTAATAGAAATGCCTGAAAATATATGGGGCAGAGGAAAATACCATCAGCTTCCTCAAAAATACAATGCGCAACTGGAATACAATACTTACAAGCTCTGGAATAAGACTAGCAGAGGTTAATATCAGGAGAGGGATCTTCCAGGGCGACTCACTGTCCCCACTACTCTTCGTTAGTAGCCATGAATTCCCATGACAAAAGAAGTCTACAGAAGATGGATGCCGGGTACCAACTCAAGAAAAGAGGCAACAGAATCAACCATCTGATGTTCATGGACGACATCAAGCTGTATGGTAAGAGCATCAAGGAAATAGATACCCTAATCCAGAATGTAAGGATTGTATCTGGGCACATCAGGATGGAGTTTGGAATAGCAAACCATGCCGCCTTAGTCCAACAATAGAAACAAAAAGGTCAAACGTAAGCGAGAACTGAGGGATAAAGCTACCAGATGGGAGCAACATCAAACACATAGATGAGACAGGATACAAATACCTGGGAATAATGGAAGGAGGAGATATAAAACACCAAGAGATGAAGGACACGATCAGGAAAGAATATATGCAGAGACTCAAGGCGATACTCAAGTCAAAACTCAACGCCGGAAATATGACAAAGCCATAAACACATGGTCAGTGCCAGTAATCAGATACAGCGCAGGAATAGTGGACTGGACGAAGGCAGAACTCCGCAGCATAGATCAGAAAACCAGGAAAACATATGACAATACACAAAGCACTACACCCAAGAGCAAATACGGACAGACTATACATAACACGAAAGGAAGGAGGGAGAGGACTACTAAGTATAGAGGACTGCGTCAACATCGAAAACAGAGCACTTGGGCATATCTGAAAACCAGTGAAGACGAGTGGCTACAGAGTGCATGGGAAGAAGGACTAATAAAAGCAGACGAAGACCCAGAAATATACAGAGACAGGAGAAAGACAGAAAGAACAGAGGATTGGCACAACAAACCAATGCACGGACAATACATGAGACAGACTAAAGAACTAGCCAGCGATGACAATTGGCAATGGCTACAGAGGGGAGAGCTAAAGAAGGAAACTGAAGGAATGATAACAGCGGCACAAGATCAGGCCCTAAGAACCAGATATGTTCAAAGTACGATAGACGGAAATAACATCTCTCCCCATATGTAGGAAGTGCAATACGAAAAATGAAACCATAAACCACATAGCAAGTGAATGCCCGGCACTTGCACAGAACCAGTACAAAAAGAGGCATGATTCAGTGGCAAAAGCCCTCCACTGGAGCCTGTGCAAGAAACATCAGCTACCTTTGCAGTAATAAGTGGTACGAGCACCAACCTGAGGGAGTGATAGAAAACGATCAGGCAAAGATCCTCTGGGACTATGGTATCAGAACGGATAGGGTGATACGTGCAAACAGACCAGACGTGACGTTGATTGACAAAGTCAAGAAGAAAGTATCACTCATTGATGTTGCAATACCATGGGACACCAGAGATAAGAGAAAGAGAGGGAAAAATTGGATAAGTATCAAGATCTGAAAATAGAAATAAGAAGGATATGGGATATGCCAGTGGAAATTGTACCCATAATCATAGAGCACTAGGCACGATCCCAAGATCCCTGAAAAGGAACCTAGAAAAACTAGAGTCTGAAGTAGCTCCAGGACTCATGCAGAAGAGTGTGATCCTAGAAACGGCACACATAGTAAGAAGAGTGATGGACTCCTAAGGAGGCAGGATGCAACCCGGAACCCCACACTATAAATACCACCCAGTCGAATTGGAGGACTGTGATAGAGCAAAAAAAAAAAAAAAAAAAAAAAAAAAAATAATAATAATAATAATATCAAAGAACGATAGACGGAAATAAATATCTCTCCCATATGCAGGAAGTGCAATACGAAAAATGAAACCATAAACTACATAGCAAGCGAATGTCCGGCACTTGCACAGAACCAGTACAGAGGCATGATTCAGTGGCAAAAGCCCTCCACTGGAGCCTGTGCAAGAAACATCAGCTACCTTGCAGTAATAAGTTGGTACGAGCACCAACCTGAAAGAGTGATAGAAAACGATCAGGCAAGGATCCTCTGGGACTATGGTATCAGAACAGATAGGGTGATACGTACAAATAGACCAGACGTGACGTTGATTGACAAAATTAAGAAGAAAGTATCCTCATTGATGCGCAATACCATGGGACACCAGAGTTGAGAGAAAGAGAGGGACAATGGTATAAGTATCAAGATCTGAAAATAGAAATAAGAAGGATATGGGATATGCCAGTGGAAATAGTACCCATAATCATAGGAGCACTAGGCACGATCCCAAGATCCCTGAAAAGGAATCTAGAAAAGCTAGAGGCTGAAGTAGATCCAGGACTCATGCAGAGAGTGTGAGCCTGGAAACGGCGGCGCACATAGAAAGTGATGGAGGGACTCCTAAGAGGCAGGATGCAACCCGGAACCCCACACTATAACTACCACCCAGTCGATTGGAGGACTGTGATAGAGCAAAAAAAAAAAAAAAAAAAAATATAATAATTAAAAAAAAAATAAAAAAAATAATAATAATAACAGTTTTGGTAGAAGACCCTCTTTTAGGCAAATACTGTTAAAAAGAATGGCAGAATTAAGCGAGTTGATTTTATATATTGTTTTTTCTATTTTCCTTACAATTCGCTTCTCAGGCTCAGCGATGTTTCTGAGTAACTGACCAATATTCATATTGGGAATTTTCAAAAATCATAAATGCTGAAGGTAATCTTTTATTGGAACAGGATATCAGGTCCAGGTCAAGCAGGGGTCGTCGTCAGTGCTGGTATTATTCCGTAGGCGTAGTTCAGTTCGGTGCGGGTTCGTTCTCGGTTTTAGGGGCTGGTATTGGTGCTGGTATAGCTGGTATATCTGGTATTACGTAACGTTTCGACCTTCTCGCAGGTCATCCTCGGACGAGTCGTTTGAAGAGACTGTAGCAAGGAAGTTGTTGTTGTTGTTGGAGATTAAGCCAGCCTTGTGCTGGCACGGGCTCTTGCTCCTAGAGCAGCCCGTAACTGGAATATCTGTAAAGATACAAAAAACAGTGCTTTGGCGGTTAGTTTTGGAAAGGAGATAGGGTGACAGGCAGGATTGCAACCCCTTTGAACCTTACGGTACCCATCAGTAGGAGAGAAAGTTTTATAGCAGTGAGACTCAGCCTAGCTGAAGAGTGCTGAGTAGGAAGAAGGAAGCGAGGTTTAGTTTGAGGGAAAGAAAGGCGTTACCTATAAACATTTTAGGCACAATATGTGTGTAGCATCTGAAAATATTGCAATATATATCAAACCAACATTAAGCAAGTATTATAGTATATATACATGTTCATGCATACTCACACTTATACATATGCTCCCAAAGATGTTTATGACTCCCATTGCAACCAGTGAAGTAGAGGGTTTGTGCATTGTGTGGCTTTCATTGGTTTTTGTTTACAAGACAATAGGAGATTTCCCATGTGTCTATGGAGTAAATGCCGTGTGATTTATCTTTTTACCTGGGAGGTGGGTGAGACTTTAGGAGATTCCCATATGTCCCTATGTTATTTAAGATGTGTCTGGTGATCTGTGCCGGTGTCAGCTCTATTTCAGTTAGGTTCGATCTGAAAGACTGTGTCTCTGGGCAGTCTAGTAGGTAGTGTTCGAGGGGCTGGATTGCCTCTCGGTCACAGTACTGACATAACCTGCCCTCCATTTCCTATCATTTGCCAGGTTGCAGATGGTATCCTAGCCTTAATCTGTGTGTGATGACTGAGAGTTTTCTAGTGGTTTGTTTTGTGATGTCATGCGGCGTTAGATTTGTGACATCCACATACCACTTGGACGTCCTTGACTCTTGTAGATAGTAACGTCGTACTTCACTCTCTTCTTGGAGTTTGGCATAGCTTTTTGCCATTTCCTTTAGGTGTGTTATGGATGGTTGCACTTTTATGCTTACTGTGCTGCAGCTGAGGGGGCACTTTTGGTTTGGCAAGGATGTCAGCTTCATCATTTCCCTGGATTCCCACATGGCTGGGTATCCAGTTTAGTGTGACTCTCCTGCCAGCAGCTTGATGTGAATTGGCCAATGATTTTATGGCTGTTATCAGTGTCACATTTCTTTTGGATTTGTCGCTTTGATAGCGAGTATTGCTCCTTTGGAGTCAATATGCACTGTTGTGTGTCCTCCTTTTAAATTGGAATTTTCTAAGGCTTTTAAGATTGCCATTAGTTCCGCTTGTAGTATGGAGGCATTGTTGGATAGCCTCCAGCTTCCTTTGAAGTCGTGCAGCCACTGCTGCTGCAGTTGCTGGAGCTTCTGGGTCAACTGAGCCATCAGTGTAATATATGTTTTCAGCTGCTGTGTTCCCGATTGCTTCTTCTGCTGCAGTTTTCATTTGTGCTGCTGTGCACAGTGCTTTTGTTTGCCTGTAGTATTGTGAAGTTATACCGGATTGGGTCTTCGACCCAGGGAGGTGGTTTTTTGGTATCCCTCAGGTGGGACATCCTTTGTTATGTGTTTCACTGTGTCCTGCATACCCAGTTCTCTCAGTGTCTGGAGTATACTGCCCGCATAGGTTTTGGGCGGGTCTAGTTCTTCGTGCAGGTTTATACACGCTTGCATTTTGTTTTTGTGTGGTCCATTTCTGTCGTTTCTGATGGTTTTGCACAGAATGGCAATGTTTCTTTGGCCTATCCTGTGCTTGAGAGACTGCAGTTGTGTCTCTGCCCTCAAGAGACAAATTCTTGTCCACATTGGGGCTCCTAGTATCAGTCTCATTGCATTGTTTTGGATGACTTCCAGCCTCTTGCTGTTGATCCTTTCTGAGATTTGTCAGGACTGGTGCTGCAATATTCTACTTGTGCTCTGATGGTTTGTATGTAGAACCTCCTGAGCAGATGGTATGTCGCACTTCTTGCAATGATGTGATTTTCTTTAGGGCATTAAGCCCTATTTTTGTTTTGGCTTGGAGGAGCTGTATTTGCTTCTCAGGAGATAGTGAATCTGCAATGCAGACTCCCAGATATGTGTAGCTATCCACCCGCCTATGACATCTCCTTTCAGTAGAAGGTTTGGTGGATTTTGATCATGTTTTATTGCCATGGCTTTTGTCTTATTTCTGTTGATTTTGAGTCCCAGTTGTGTGCACTTGTCCTCAAGTTTTTGCAAGGCTTCTTGCATCTTTTGGAGCTGTCTTTGAGGGCCGGAGCTGATGATGCAAACATCGTCAGCATATATGAAGACCTCTACTCCTTGTGGTAGCTCTAGACAGGCTACATTTTCCATAAGGACGTTGAATAAGAAGGGGCTTAGAATGCCCCCCTGTGGAGTGCCGTTTTCAAGAGAGTAGTATTCTGACATTCTGCCTTGGAACACTACTCTTGCTTCTCTGTCTTGCATGTATCCTTTTGTCCATGTAAGCAGGTTGCCCTTGATCCTCTTTCGACTAGGGAGGAGTGGATTGTTGCTGCATTGGCCAATTCATATGCCTTTTCTAGATCTAAGAAGACCACTATGGATTTTCTGCCATTTATGGCAGTTAGCACATCTGTGAGGCACTCATGGGTGCCTACTCCTTCCCTATAGGCATAGAGCCTATGGTGTAGGGGCCCTGCTTTCCATAGTAGTCTGTTCAGAACCATTCTTTCTGCAACCTTTTCAGTGCAGCTGATGAGGGATATTGGCCTATATGCGCCTTCCTCTTTTGGCTTAGGTATTGGTTGTGTGTCTTGCTGTTGCCATTTCTTTGGCCTGGTGTGCTCTGCATATGTCCTGTTTACCAGGAGTAGATATACCTGTTTGGCAGGGTCTCCCATGTGTCTCAGCATGCTGTAAGTGATTGCATCTGCTCCAGGGGGCTGTGTCTCTTTTCCCCTTGCTGAGCGCACTGTTTAGTTCTTCTATAGTGAGGGTGTCTGTGTCATCAGGTGTGTTGCAGGCAGTATTGATTTCCCTCCATCTTGCTGGGGAAATTTCATTTATTTTTTCCCGTGTTGTTTGGGGAAGGTTGTGGGATTTTGTCCTTTCTGCGAAGTTTCTGGCTATATTGTCAGCTTCTTCTTGTGTGAGTTGGGGTGGATGCTTTGCGCTGTTCTTCCTTTCCCTGCAATTTTTTGCAAGGAATCTCCAGATCTGGGTTACTGGAGTTTGTCTGCTGATGTTTGCACACCAATCATACCATGCCTGTTGTTTAATTTCTTTGTCTCTTCAGTTGCATGGGCTATTACCTCTCTGAGAAGTCTGTGCATCTCGTCAGATGGTTCCCGTCTGAAGAGTTTCCGCACTCTGTTGACTCTGGCATTGAGTTCTTTGACCCTTTCACAGTAGTACCATGCATCTTTGTGATCGATCTTGGATCGTTTGATCTTTGGCATGGACATGTTTGCTGCCTCTCTGAGTTTGTTGATGAACTCTTCATAGAAGAGTTCATTATCGTTTGCAGGGTTTTCAAGGTAGTTCCTCGCCCATCTCGTCATTATGGCTTCAAATAGTAGCCCAGTTTGCAAACTTGGGGTTCATCTTTTCTGGTGGCGGTGGTATGGAGGGCAGCTTTTTGAGCCGTAGGCCAATGTCAATGGCTATGTGGTCGCTTGTGAGGGTCTCGTGCAGCTTCCATGTTGCTTGCTCCTTTAGGGCGGAGTTTGTGAAGGTAAGATCTAGTCTTCCTCCTTTTAGGTGAGTTGGCTCTCCACTGTTTAATAGGCGCACAGCCTCTGGGAATTCACATGATAACTGGTGTAGATGTCTTCCAGTTGTGTTTGTTTGTTGTGTAGAGTTCAGGCTTGGGTGATGTGCGTTGAAGTCTCCTCCAATTAGTGTTTTCCTGTGTCGCTGCACTGAAGAGTGCTTCCCCTTCGAATGTTGTCCCGAGCCCTGTATATGTTGTGTGTACCGTCAGTGTTTTGTTTGTTTGCAAGTGTGAGTTTTACGCTGAGTGATTCTGACATCATCTCCGCAAGGGATGTTGTCTACCTTCTTTGAGAGATTGTGTTTTTGACCAGGGTGATTAGTCCTCTTTTAGTGTCTGTGTATGGTGTTTTGTACACTTTGTACCCTTTAAATGAAAATTTGGCGTTTTCCCTTACCAGTGTTTCTTGTAACATTATGATGTCATAGTTATTTGTTTGTGTGTGTGCTTGCAGGAATGCGTATTTATTGTTTGCACTTAGTATGTTCCACTGGAGGATTTTTATAGTGTCTGTGTCTCTGCAGTCATTTGTGTTGTTGTTGTTTCCTAACTCGTCATTTGCACTTGATGTGCCTTGACTACCAACTCTGAGGTTGGCCCTGGCACTGGAGATGTACCTGGCACTATTACTTGGGATGAAACTGACACCGGGTGTATTTGTAGTGCCATTTGCACTGTTGTTGTTTATTAGTGTAGGCATGGTGATGCAAAGAGTCCTCTGGACGTTCTTATGCACTTGTCAACGACTTCTTTAGCTATTTCCTCTGAGAAGTTTGATCCTGTTAGTTCTGCAAACTTGAATAGCATTTGCACCAGTAGATTTGTGAGGTCTTGAGTCTGTGCGATATATTTGTCTTGTTTTAGTTCTGGGCGAACTTCAAACCAGTTGCTTTGTGGGTGGGAGGAGGAGGGGAGACTGGGTTATATGGCTTTGGGGAGCCAGGAACAGTGGAGCTAGTTTTAGGATTTGGAGTGAGGAGGATTTGTCGGGTTTCGGGAACAGGAGAGGTTAGGATGTATGTGTTGGTCGGCTTGGCCGATTCTGAGAAACTGATTTTTCTTCTAGTGTTTGTTATTTGTTTCATTGGTGTGTGTTGGTCTGGGTGTGGTTTGGGGAGTGTTTTGTGTTCCTTTTTCTGAGTTTGAGGCTGACTTTGAGTTCTGTTGGGTCTAGGCCCTCCAGCTGCATCAGCATAGGACTGTGTCTTATGCTGTGTGTTTTTGGGGGCTTGTTGCGACCCCCTAACTGCAGCAGCAAAGGACCTTGATCCCTGCGGGTGGTGGTGGAGCTGCTGTTGTGTGTTGGTCTGGTCTGTGGTGTGTGTGTTCCAGGGAGGCTCCGAGGTGTGTTTCCTTTAAGAGTGTCAATTTTCTGTAGCCTTATCGGGCATTTTCTGTTCCACGCATGGTTTTCTTGTCCATTCTTAAACTTGTCTGTGCAGAGTTTTGTGGGATGTCTCCCACTAAATACACCACAAATGGCTTTGGCGGGACAGGCACTGCTATGGTGTTCCCGTACCTCTGACAGTTAAAGCATCTCAGAGGTTCTGGTGTGAAGTCCATGGTGGGGAAGGAGCCCCACATGCCAAGGTTCAGTGACTTAGGCTGAGTTCCTTTCCATTCTACTAGGACTTTGCGGGTTGGCTGGGGGTTGGGTCCTTTTGTGTGGCATCTCTCTGCTTTGATTACCCTGGGATTTTCCAGAATAACCCTGGTTTCAAATTTCAGAGGGTAATGGCATAATATAAATCTGCAGGGTTTGTCGTCAGGATTGAGGAATTTAAAGCTGGCAGGATTGTTTTTCATATATTCATTTGTATTCAGGTCTGAGGGTATTGCGAACAGTTCTCCCCTGGTAGCGGGTCTTACCTTGAACAACTTACCCTTCTTTTCGAGGTCCTTAACGAATTCATATGCACTGGTTCCTGTTGGAGGAGTTATCAGGTATTTTCCATGTGAGGGTGAAGGTGCTGCTGGTGGTCCTTGTTTGCGTTTGTTCCTGGTGACAAGCTGGAATCCATCATCTGTGTCCATGGCAGGGGGTTTTCCTTGTCCACTTGAGTGGCTGTGGTGGATTCTTCTTCGAGGAGGTGGAGTCTAGCCGAGGTCTAACTGGTTCAGGGGCATCTGAAAAAGAGGAAGAAGAAGACGTTGTCCGTTTCCGGTTCTCAGGTGCTTCTGCAGTGGTGGGTGGGGGGGTGGGGGGGGGGGTTGGGGCTGGGTTACTTGGGTCCATGGCTGCATTCGTCTTCGTCTATCTGTGAGGGGAGAGAGAGAGAGAGAGAGAGAGAGAGAGAGAATGTATGTGTATGTGGTTATATTTTTTACTTTTGCCTGAAGGGCCTAAACCTTGTTTATGAGAGACACCAGCCTATCGTCCCTGTGCTACTTGCAAATAAGGATTGCGAGAGTAGAAAGTTTTTGTCCCTTAGACCCTGCTTCAATCGGAGTTTTCAGACCCCAACGGCTACCGAATTTTAGGCAGGAGAGACTGTTAGTAATGGAATATTATTTTAGAGAAACAGATGTCATATGAAAGTTTTCTTATAGTATTTGAGAGAGCTCTCTCAGAATTATAATTCTCAATGTCGTCGTCAATCGCCGAAAGTTCCGCCGAAAATCTCGCCGCTATCGTCGACTGGGATGGCGCTATCGCTCGCTGTCGCTCACGTTCGCCAGAGAAGGTCTCAGGAGAGATGTTACTGCTACGGAGGCCGAGCAGCAACTGAGCAAGGAAGTCTGTGGGGCGGTATTTATAGCGGCTCGGACCTAGAGTTGCATTCTCATTGGTCGGGCCGGTCTTGGACGAAGTCGTGGATCTCGCCTCGAAGGTCTCGGGGATTCTCTCGTGCGAGCGCCACAGTAGTGTGCCTGGGGATGAACGACAGGAATTCCGTCCGTAGCAGGAATCCTGTCATCCCGTGGGGGCTCCTGATCATCTGGTATTGTCGGGGGGTCGATCGCTGCTCTCCGGGCGGCGGTGGGAAGGAGAAACGTTTCTTGAGTGATGTTAAGATTTGGTTTCTCCTTGCCTATATGGAGGGCTTCTAAGAGGCGCAGACGTCGGGGATCCGTTGTCTGGTCTATTATTTCGATATTAGGAATAATATCATTTCTCTTTATCCGTTTGTTATGAGCAGTCCTGGCGTGGTTGAAGATTGCTCCTTCTTGAGCGTGGCAGGAGATTCGCTTGGAGAAACGCATGGAGGTCATACCGACGTATTTGCCGAGGCATCCTCGGACGGGGCATGTGTAACGGTAGACCACACTTGTCCTCTTCAAGGGATCCTGCAGGGGCGCTGAAGGGTTGTTTCTCATCACCAGGCTGCTCGTCTTCTTCGTTTTATAATAGATAATTAACTTAATATTTTTGTCTGGGTCGGCTGGGCTGACGTTTTCGTCGATGATCTTTTTGAGGGCTTGTTCGTCCTCCTTGTACCTCCGTTGGAATGTCCCTTGTAGAACAGCTTGATGGGCTCTGCAACATCGGGGCGGGGTTCCTGGTGGTACCAGGCTTCCATATTTTTCCTTATAGATTCATCAACAGCACTATTGGTGTGTCCGTTGTCGATGAGGACCTGGGCGGCGCGCTCCAACTCACTGTTGTATCATTCCAGGAGGAGCAGTGTGAGAGGGCCCTCCTGACGAAGGCGCTGATGGTGGAGCGCTTATACCTCTCAGGGCACTCGCTCTCACTGTTCATGCACATACCCAGGTTCGTCGGCTTCGTGTACACCTTCGTGCTGAATTCGGAATCTCGCTGTTCGACAAGAACGTCAAGGAAGGGGAGGCGGCGGTCTTTGCAATGTTCGATCGTGAACGTGAGGGCAGCTGTGGTCGTGGAATGCACGTCGCAGCTGCTCTATCTCATCCTGGGAGTCGGCGCAGACGAAGGTGTCATCAATGTAGCGCACGTACATCCTCGGTTTGTTGGAATTCTGGAAGACCCTCTCTTCGACGGTACCCATATAGAAACAAATTGGCGAAAAGGACCCCAAGGGGAGATCCCATCGCCACGCCGTCGATCTGGGTGTACATATAGCTGCGGTGATCAGCAAAAGGGGCCTTCTTAGTATAGATTTCCAGCAGGGCTCGAAGGGCATGCTCTGGGATGTTTAAGGATGGAGTGCGGGGTCCCTGTAAACTCTGTCCAAGATCATTTGTATAGTCTCGTCTACGGGGACGTTGGTAAAGAGGGACTCTACATCCATAGAAGCGATGCATCCTCCGGGGGGCGTTGCTCGTAGGGCTTCCAAGACTCGGCCGACTACTTCAAGCTGTGCCTATCTGGGACGTACGGGGTTAAGATGGTATTGGTTTCTTGGCCAAAAGGTACGTAGGGGCAGGGATCTGGCTGATTATGGGGCGAAGGGGGTTCCCTTGCTTATGGGTCTTAACATTCCCATAGATGTAGCCCTAAGTCATGGTCACCCGTTATGGTGGCAAAATGCCAGGGCGTTTAGAGGTGGCGTTGACTGTCTCAATAATCCGGTTGGCCTCTCGCTTGATGTCGTCGACGGGGTTCTTGGTAATTCTGCGAAATTTCGTGGAGTCCGCCAGGATTTCTTCAATCTTCCGGCGGTATTCCTCAGTCCGGATAAGGACGAAAGCAGCAGTTTTATCGGCCCTGCGTACAGTGACGTCCTCACGTTTCCTTAACTGCTTCGCTGCTTCCCTCAGGTCACAGCTGATGATACCACTGCGGTAGTCTCCACGGTCGGTGAGGGCCCTTACGTACCTTTTGGCCAAGACCGGCCCGACCAATGAGAATGCAACTCTAGGTCCGAGCCGCTATAAATACCGCCCCACAGACTTCCTTGCTACAGTCTCTTCAAACGACTCGTCCGAGGATGACCTGCGAGAAGGTCGAAACGTTACGTAATACCAGATATACCAGCTATACCAGCCCCTAAACCGAAGACGAACCCGGCACCGAACTGAACTACGCCTACGGAATAATACCAGCACTGACGACGACCCCTGCTTGACCTGGACCTGATATCCTGTTCCAATAAAAGATTACCTTCAGCATTTATGATTTTTGAAAATTCCCAATATGAATATTGGTCAGTTACTCAGAAACATCGCTGAGCCTGAGTAGCGAATTGTAAGGAAAATAGAAAAAATAATATATAAAATCAACTCGCTTAATTCTGCCATTCTTTTTAACAGAATAATAACAGTTATTATTATTATTATTACTATTATTATTATTATTATTATTATTATTATTATTATTATTATATTATTATTATTATTATTTTATTATTAATCACCAAACATTCTACACTGAAATTCCTTCTCTCTCTTGCTTTTCATTAAAATCTAGCCTCTTTTATATTTCATAAATCATACACATTCATAAGGAACAGATACATAATACTAAATTGACAAAATCCTGAAAAAGCCTAATGGTGATAAAACAATTATGAATACAAAACGAAGAAAAGACAAATACACAAAAGCGATGATAGAAGCATCAAGTAATGATAAACAGATTAATCAGTAATGAAATGGGAAATTATTTTGAATGATCGTGGCCTTTCCCTATATTAATTATAAAGAGGAAAATATCCTCTTGCTAATTTTGTCATGATTAAATTTGGTCGTCCCGGATGTGTCAGACAATACAGGGGGAAGTAAACAGCCTAATTTGTCAATAGTTTCATTAAGCACATTCGTTTAACGAATGACTGATAATTGGTTCAAATGTGCTTTTATTCAAATTCTTTTTTTTTTATCAGGTGACATTCGATGCTGGTTTCAAAATGGTCACAGTGTAACCGGAACCTGATTAACAAAATATCAGCGTCGAATTGAGTTATTTTATGTCAAGGTAGAGTTTCAGATAATGTCTGAATTTGTAACGCATTATACGCAACATACGTGACATAAATAAGTAACACACACACACTTATATATATATATATATATATATATATATATATATATATATATATTTATATAGAATCTACTGGTCAGTTTTACCATATGCATATAAAATTGAAATAGCCACAATGCCCCCTTAACATCTCAAATTCGTTACTCTTTTTTAGGATACGCTTGTCACTACAAAACCTTGAGCTTCAAGTTAAGAGGGCATTGTGGCTATTACAATTTCACACACACACATACACACACACACACACACACACACACACACACACACACACACATATATATATATATATATATATATATATATATATATATATATATATATATATACAGACATGCATACACACATACATATAGATATATATATGTATATATATATATATATATATATATTATATATATATATATATATGTATTGAGTAAAATTATTTCAAGCAAGGAATTCTTATCCTTAGAATGATGATAATCAAAAGTAAGACTGATGCACCATTTAAAAGTTCATACCCAGCCAGTACTTCTCTTGAATTTTTACAGTGCCAATGACCATGTTGGCTGCGACGCCAGAGAACTTGCAGTCAACCTGATAATCTCAAATTCTAATTCAATCCTCCTTTACATAGAGAGATTCCAAAGCCAAAAGGCCATTTAAATTGGGTTATCAGGTTCCTAGAGAAGTCCATGAAAGGTTGCTGGGGATAATCCGGTATATAACAATATACATAAAGTTATCCAAAAGGGAGTAACTAATCAGGTTAAATCCAGAAACAGGTAAATTAGAATAGACTGTGAAGGTCATAAAAATATCCATAAAGATGTCACATAAAAAGGGTTAATCAGAGTCATAACCAAACCTATTCGAGGTCAGTTAAAAAGGGCGATCAAGGTTATAACAGAACTTCCATAAAAGTGAGGATTCCATTTTAGCTGAACAATTTTTTCCCCGTGGTACTTATAAAAAGTATTAGCATAGTTTCCCGCGTGATAATACCCTATCTTAATTGGGCGCTTTGTGTTCACGAGTAGCAATTTGTTGTAATTTTTTTCCTTTCATTATACACTAGTTACAACGGTAACGGGATTTTATATTTATGTATAATTAATTTGGGCAATTTTTTAGACAATATTAGGGAGAAGCTTGTATTACCTCCCTTCGGTTACATCAACTTATATATCTAATAAATTATCAGAATTATTGAAGGTTATTCAAATTTATTCAAGGCTACTGATGTTTTTCGGCCTTGTATTACGCTTATTGTTATCAGTCATTGATGAAACCTCTTTTTGTCCCTCTTATAATATTTAAAAATATATAGATATTATATATATATAATATAATAATATATTATATATATATATATATATATATGCACAGTGTGTGTGTGAGTGTGTGCGATGTGTGTGTCCGTATGCGTGTGCGTGCATGTCCTTTATCTCGTGTATAAACAAACACATTTTCGACTTTTAAACAAGAGCTTATAAGACTGAAGAAACCAGACAGCTGATAAACACCACCAGCAAACAAAGGGCCCCATATTAGGAACCAAAGTCATCGTCGTCCCGCATAACTCGAATTACGGGCTCTTGTGGGGCGCCCAGAAAGGCTCATTGTGTCTCGTCTTCCCTCCAGACAAAGCTATCAGTCCCCGAATTCTCCAGAGGGAAGCACCTTTGTTCGTCCGCTAGATGGGCTTATCCACTCAGAATGTCCTTTGCAGTTTCCTGAGGTTGGGGTACAAAGGGCTTTCACAAAATGCTTATTTGAGCTAATTGGCAGCTATGGGGGGTTGTGTTGCCGTATCTTGGACGTTTTCGAAGTTCAGCGTTCTGTGGTTTCTGGGGAAATTGGTATTGTTTCGACGCTAATGAAAGACTACAGTCAATCAAGGGATTATTTAATATGCAAAATTCGGTTAGTTAATTACAATCAGATAGGAACATTTGCCCTACTTTTGTTTTTATTTGATCTAGTTTCTAAGTAGAGTAGGTGTATATGTCAGTTTCAGATAATTTACTTACCAACATAAATGTTACATTTTCATTCTGATCAATTACAAGATGAAAAATGAATTTGATATTCAAGCATTGTTTTTATAAAGAAAATAACCATATTTAATAAAAAAATTTTTTATCCATAACATGTGTTCATACATAAATACTTGTTATTTGTCATATCAACCAAATTTTTAATTCAAACAGTTATCAGCTGACATTTTCTAATGAGTAAAATGATCGATTATAATCTTTTTAATATTAAAACTAAAAATGACTGATATTTCTTTTAGCAAATTGGAAAAATGATCTAAAACATTTTTATTAGTAATCTAATGAATCCACAAAAACATTATTATTATTATTATTTTTTATTTTTTTTTTTTTGCTCTATCACAGTCCTCCAATTCGACTGGGTGGTATTTATAGTGTGGGGTTCCGGGTTGCATCCTACCTCCTTAGGAGTCCATCACTCTTCTTACTATGTGTGCCGTTTCTAGGCATCACACTCTTCTGCATGAGTCCTGGAGCTACTTCAGACTCTAGTTTTTCTAGATTCCTTTTCAGGGATCTTGGGATCGTGCCTAGTGCTCCTATGATTATGGGTACGATTTCCACTGGCATATCCCATATCCTTCTTATTTCTATTTTCAGATCTTGATAATTCTCCATTTTTTCCCTCTCTTTCTCTTCAACTCTGGTGTCCCATGGTATTGCGACATCAATGAGTGATACTTTCTTCTTGACTTTGTCAATCAACGTCACGTCTGGTCTGTTTGCACGTATCACCCTATCCGTTCTGATACCATAGTCCCAGAGGATCTTTGCCTGATCGTTTTCTATCACTCCCTCAGGTTGGTGCTCGTACCACTTATTACTGCAAGGTAGCTGATGTTTCTTGCACAGGCTCCAGTGGAAGGCTTTTGCCACTGAATCATGCCTCTTTTTGTACTGGTTCTGTGCAAGTGCCGGGCATTCGCTTGCTATGTGGTTTATGGTTTCATTTTTCGTATTGCACTTCCTACATATGGGAGAGATGTTATTTCCGTCTATCGTTCTTTGAACATATCTGGTTCTTAGGGCCTGATCTTGTGCCGCTGTTATCATTCCTTCAGTTTCCTTCTTTAGCTCTCCCCTCTGTAGCCATTGCCATGTGTCATCGCTGGCTAGTTCTTTAGTCTGTCTCATGTATTGTCCGTGCATTGGTTTGTTGTGCCAGTCCTCTGTTCTTTCTGTCTTTCTCCTGTCTCTGTATATTTCTGGGTCTTCGTCTACTTTTATTAGTCCTTCTTCCCATGCACTCTTTAGCCACTCGTCTTCACTGGTTTTTAGATATTGCCCCAGTGCTCTGTTTTCGATGTTAACGCAGTCCTCTATACTTAGTAGTCCTCTCCCTCCTTCCTTTCGTGTTATGTATAGCCTTGTCCGTATTTGCTCTTGGGTGTAGTGCTTTGTGTATTGTCATATGTTTCCTGGTTTCTGATCTATGCTGCGGAGTTCTGCCTTCGTCCATTCGACTATTCCTGCGCTGTATCTGATTACTGGCACTGCCCATGTGTTTATGGCTTTTATCATATTTCCGGCGTTGAGTTTTGACTTGAGTATCGCCTTGAGTCTCTGCATATATTCTTTCCTGATCGTGTCCTTCATCTCTTGGTGTTTTATATCTCCTCCTTCCATTATTCCCAGGTATTTGTATCCTGTCTCATCTATGTGTTTGATGTTGCCTGCCCATCTGGTAGCTTTATCCCTTCAGTTCTCGTTACTTTTGTTGCCTTTTTGTATGTTGACTAAGGCGCATTTTTTCTATTCCAAACTCCATCCTGATGTGCCTCAGATACAATCCTTACAGTCTGGATTAGGGTATCTATTTCCTTGATGCTCTTACCATACAGCTTGATGTCGTCCATGAACATCAGATGGTTGATTCTGTTGCCTCTTTTCTTGAGTTGGTATCCGGCATCCATCTTCTGTAGTACTTTTGTCATGGGAATCATGGCTACTACGAAGAGTAGTGGGGACAGTGAGTCGCCCTGGAAGATCCCTCTCCTGATATTAACCTCTGCTAGTCTTATTCCAGAGCTTGTAAGTATTGTATTCCAGTTGCGCATTGTATTTTTGAGAAGCTGATGGTATTTTCCCCTGCCCCATATATTTTTCAGGCATTCTATTAGCCATGTGTGTGGTATCATGTCGAAGGCTTTCTTATAGTCTATCCATGCCATGCTTAGGTTGGTTTTCCTTCTCCTACTGTTCTTCATTACCATTTTGTCTATCAGGAGCTGGTCTTTTGTGCCCCTACACTTCCTTCTGCAGCCTTTCTGTTGGTGGGGGATGGTGTTTGTCTCCTCTAGGTAGTTGTATAGCCTTTCACTGATGATACCTGTTAGTAACTTCCACATTATTGGTAAGGCAGGTGATAGGCCTGTAGTTACTGGCTATATTTCCCTTACTCTTGTCTTTTTGTACTAAGGATGTTCTTCCTGTGGTCATCCATTTGGGTGCTTGGTGATTTGAGATACAATGCTGGAGTTGTTCTGCTATTCGTGGGTGTAGGGACTTGAAGTTTTTGAGCCAGTATCCATGGACTTCATCGGACCTGGGGCTTTCCAGTTTGGCATTTTCTTTAGTTGGTGTCTGACTGTGTCTGTCGTGATGTCTGTTGAATCTTTGTTTTATTCTCCCTGTTTCTTCTTCCTTGACTTCCTGGAGCCATGTTGCATGTTTGTTGTGTGATACCGGATTGCTCCATATGTTTTCCCAGAGTCTCTTACTTGGTTCGGCTTCAGGAATTTCTGGGTGGTTGTCTTCCCCTCTTAGTTGGCTGTATAGTCTTTTCTGGTTGGTTCCGAATAGTTTGTTCTGTTGGTATCCCTTATTCCTGTTCATGTACCGTTGGATCTTATGTGCTTTGGCCTTAAGCCTCTGTTTTACATCTTCTATGGTGCTGTTTAGTCCCCTCTCTTGTACTTTGTATTTCTCGTTGAGTTCCTCCCTTGTTTTCTTGCTTCTTAGCCTTTTTTCTGCCATCTCTTTCAGTTTACTCAAGTCAGATCTCATCACCAGGCGCCTTTTCCAAGGAGGTTGCTGTTTTGGTTTCTGTTGGGTTGGTTGTGCTGGTGGTGTTGGTGTTCGAATCCCCATCAGTTCTGCTACTTAATGTTGCTCCTGCATATGTCAAGTTATTTGTTTCTGTGATACTGGCGGTCTGTATTATGCCCATTATTTCATTGACCTCACTTGTTTTCTCCCTTAATTTCTTGGTGTTGTAGGCCTTCATGAGGAGATCTTTGTTCTCTCTGTATCTGGCTCCATCCATTGTCTGATCTTTTCTACCCATTCCGTCCTCTCTGTTACTTCGTCGGTGTTTCTTCGTGTGTCGTTGTTTGATACCTCATCCTCCCTGTCGTCTTCTGTGGCATCGTCTCTCAGTTCGTCTTCGTGTAATTCGTTGTCGTGTGACATTTCCCTTTCCAGTTCTTCTCTTTCTGTTGGGGAGAGCCAGTTCTTTTTCTTTATGTTCCTTACTTGGTCTGCCAGCCTCTGCTCTGATTGGGGGGTGTTATTCCTCTCATTCCAGATGTTGACCAATCTTCTTCTATATCCTCTCTCCGTCGGGTTGCTTCTGATGTAGCATCACCATATTTTCCTTATTTCTTCTCTGGTCATTTCTTCCTTTTTTGCCTCTGTAGCTCCAATCTCAGGCTGTTGATTATTGTCGTTGTGGTGATCAGTTGCTGGATGACGACCTCCAAGTACCTGACCGTCTTCCCCTTCAATTGGGTTGAATACCTGGTTGCCGGACGAAGCTCCTCTGTTGCCAGAGGTTCCATTTACGTCGTTGTCGTTTATTCCTTCATTTCTTTCCATCATTGCTGAGTTTTGCTATTTAACCCATAGCTGGACCCTACCCCATCAGGGATAGGTACTCATTTACAGCTGAGTAGACTGAGGAAATTATGGTAAAGATCCTTTCCCAAGGAATCAACGCCGAGGAGAGCGGTCACCCATCCAACTACTGACCAGCCCCAATGTTGCTTAACTTGACTTAAGTCTATTGACGACCTAACCCACTCCTCCACGGCGCCACATTATTATTATTATTTTATTAGGTTATTATTATTATTATTATTATTATGATTATTATTATTATATTATTATTATTATCATTATTATTATTAATTATTATTGTTTTAACTTTATTTTATTTTTTGCTCTATCACAGTTGTTCAATTCGACTGGGTGGTATTTATAGTGTGGGGTTCTGGGTTGCATCCTGCCTCCTTAGGAGTCCATCACTTTTCTTACTATGTGCGCCGTTTCTAGGATCACACTCTTCTGCATGAGTCCTGGAGCTACTTCAGCGTCTAGTTTTTCTAGATTCCTTTTCAAGGATCTTGGGATTGTGCCTAGTGCTCCTATGATTATGGGTACGATTTCCACTGGCATATCCCATATCTTTCTTATTTCTATTTTCAGATGTTGATACTTATCCATTTTTCCCCTCTCTTTCTCTTCCACTCTGGTATCCCATGGTATTGCGACATCAGTGAATGATACTTTCTTCTTGACTTTGTCAATAAAAGTCACGTCTGGTCTGTTTGCACGTATCACCCTATCCGTTCTGATACCATAGTCCCACAGGATCTTTGCCTGTTCGTTTTCTTTCACTCCCTCAGGTTGGTGCTCGTACCACATATTACTGCAAGGTAGCTGATGTTTCTTGCACAGGCTCCAGTGGAGGGCTTTTGCCACTGAATCATGCCTCTTTTTGTACTGGTTCTGTGCAAGTGCCGGGCATTCGCTTGCTATGTGGTTTATGGTTTCATTTTTCGTATTGCACATCCTACATATGGGAGAGATGTTATTTCCGTCTATCGTATTTTGAACATATCTGGTTCGTAGGGCCTGATCTTGTGCCACTGTTATCATTCCTTCAGTTTCCTTCTTTAGCTCTCCCCTCAGTAGCCATTGCCATGTGTCATCGCTGGCTAGTTCTTTAGTCTGTCTCATGTATTGTCCGTGCATTGGTTTGTTGTGCCAGTCATCTGTTATGTCTGTCATTCTCCTGTCTCTGTATATTTCTGAGTCTTCGTCTACTTTTATTAGTCCTTCTTCCCATGCACTCTTTAGCCACTCGTCTTCACTGGTTTTCAGATATTGCCCCAGTGCTCTCTTCTCGATGTTGACGCAGTCCTCTATACTTAGTAGTCCTCTCCCTCCTTCCTTTCGTGTTATGTATAGTCTGTCCGTATTTGCTCTTGGGTGTAGTGCTTTGTGCATTGTCATATGTTTCCTGGTTTTCTGATCTACGCTGCGGAGTTCTGCCTTCGTCCATTCGACTATTCCTGCGCTGTATCTGATTACTGGCACTGCCCATGTGTTTATGGCTTTTATCATATTTTCGGCGTTGAGTTTTGACTTGAGTATCGCCTTAAGTCCCTGCATATATTCTTTCCTGATGGTGTCCTTCATCTCTTGTTGTTTTATATCCCCTCCTTCCATTATTCCCAGGTATTTGTATCCAGTCTCATCTATGAGTTTGATGTTGCTCCCATCTGGTAGCTTTATCCCTTCAGTTCTCGTCACTTTGCGTTTTTGTATGTTAACTAAGGAATAAAAGACCTCTGGGACTGAGGAATAATGACCTTTGGAACTGAGGAATAAAGAACCCCTGGAACTGAGGAATAAAAGACCTCTGGAATTGATGAATAAAGAACCCCTGGAACTGAGGAATAAAGGTCCTCTGGAATTGAGGAATAAAAGACCTCTGGAATTGAGGAATAAAGAACCCCTGGAACTGAGGAATAAAGAACCTCTGGAATTGAGGAATAAAGACCTCTGGAATTTGAGGAGTAAAGAACCCCTCTGGTTGAAGGATAAGAACCCCTGGAACTGGAAAGGAATCGAAAACTCTGATTGGGGAATAAAAGACCTCTGGAATGAGGATAAAGAACCCCTGAACTGAGGAATAAAAGAACCCCTCTGGAACTTTGGAGGAATAAAGGAACCCCTGGATTTATGAATAAATCCTCGGAACTGAGGAATAAAGAACCTCTGGAATTGAAGATAAGAACCTCTGGAAGGAGGAATAAAGAACCCCTGGAACTGGAAAGATTAAAGACTCTGGAACTGAAAGGAATAAAAGAACCTCCTGGAACTTGAGGAATAAAGGAAAAACCCCTCTGGAACTGGGAAGGAATAAAGAAACCTCTGGATTTGAGGATAAAGGACCATGGAACTGGAGGAATAAAAGAACCTCTGAAACTGAGAATAAAGAACCTCGGGAACTGAGGAATAAAGACCTCTGGAACCGAGAATAAGGACCTCTGTAACTGAGGAATAAAGAGAACCTCTGGAACTGATGGAATAAAGAACCTCTGGAACTGAGGAATAAAGAACCTCTGGAACTGAGGAATAAAAGGAACTCCTTGGATTTGAGGAATAAAACCCCCTGGAAACTGAGGAATAAAAGACCTCTGGAACTGAGGAATAAAGAACCTCTGGAACTGAGGAATAAAGGACCTCTGGAACCGAGGAATAAAGGACCTCTGGAACTGAGGAATAAAAGACCTCTGGAACTGAGGAATAAAGAACCTCTGGAACTGAGGAATAAAGAATCTCTGGAACTGAGGAATAAAAGACCTATGGAACTAAAGAATAAAGAACCTCCGGAACTGAGGAATAAAGACCTCTGGAATAGTCAAGGTCCTTAACTTCTTCTATTCTAGCTGTAAAGGACATTTGTACTCTCTCTATTTGTGCAATATCCTTTTCATAGTGTGGGTACCATATCATATTGCAATATTCAAGTGGACTACGAACATATGTTTTATAAAGCATAATCATGTGTTCAGCTTTTCTTGTTTGAAGTGTCGTAACAAATTCATTCCCATTTTTGTGCTTTACATTTTGCCAATAGAATTGCTATTTGATCATTGCATAACATGTTCCTATTCATCATCACACCAAGGTCTTTAACTGCTTCCTTATTTGTGATTGTCTCATTATTAGGTCCCCTATATGCATATAGTTAAATACCATCCTATTTACCTCTGCCCAAGGTCTCTTTGTAGCGTGTTCCTATCTTCATCACAAGTAATTTCTCTACTTATTCTTGTGTCATCGGCGAAACTACTCACTACCGAGTCCTTAACATTACTGTCTATCTGTTTTCTGTTGTGTAAAAATTCTTCATACCATCTTCCTACTTTATCCACTATATTATGTTTTCTAATTTTCTTCGCTAATATATTATGGGCTACCTTGTCAAAAGCTTTTGCAAAGTCAAGATAAACCACATCTGTTTCATTTCCGCTTTTCATATTTTTGTATATGTTCTCACGGTGGACTAGCAGTTGGGTTTGTGTACTTTTTCCGGGTACGAAACCATGTTGTCCTATATTAAACAAATGATTTTTCATTAAATGTTTCATAATATTTTTCTTCATTACCCTTTCATACACTTTCATAATATGCGATGTTAGACTCACAGGCCTTTAATTACTTGTCACTAGTCTCGATCCACTTTTGAAAGTAGGGGAAATATATGCTAATTTGTGCTCATCATAAATCTTGCCTGTATCTACACTTTGTTTTAATAATATTGCAAGTGGCTTTGCGATAGAATGAACTACATTCTTTAACAAAATAGCAGGGACACCATCAGGCCCTGCAGCAGCCCCATTTTTAATTTCATTAATAGCCTGCACAATATCAGCTTCATTATATCTATGTCTGCTAGATATTCACTGTTTTCGTCCCTTACTTCTATATTATTTTCTTCATTATCAATTCTAGTGGTGAATTCTCTCTTATATCGTTCTGCCAATATGTTGCATATTTCCTTTTTTTCATTCCTTAATCTTCCTTCAGTTCTTAGGGGGCCTATTAATATTCTACTTATATTCATCTTTTTTGCATACGAGTATAATAGTTTGGGGTTTTGCTTGATATTTACTAGTGTTTTTTCTTCCAAGTCCCGTTTTTCATATATTGCGGTTCCCCCTTGATTCCTATTTTTTCTATCTGATCTATAAGTTTGGAACCCTTTTATTTGATCGTCATTCCCAGACTCTTGGGAATACCAGGTTTCACTTATGTTCATTATATCTATTTTATTTTCAATTTGGGTTAGTTCTTCTAAGTACTCTATTTTTCTTTTTGAGTTACTCGTAACTAAACCCTGCGCATTCATCACTATGATGGTTTGCGTGTTTTCTCCTTCATTTAATATAGGTAATAATAAGGATTTTCCCATGTCTCTTTCCTGTTCTATTATGTTGTTCTTTTCTTCATTTCCAGAAATTCTGACATTAAAAAATCCAACTTTTCCATAATATTTGATCTTCCTTCATCATAATTGTTCATTTTGTGTCTGAATCTGCAATTTTCTCCGTATCTGCAATATCCTCTTGCATCATAGATACAGTTCTTATCTCTTGAGTTGTATCATGGAGCTGATGCTTGGATATTTTTTGCTGACACTCCATATCGCGGTGATGGCTTGCTTTTTTCCTTCACCTGATATTCTTTGTTCCTTTCTTAATTTGTTTCTTCCTTATTTTGGATTTTATTATTTGACTGATAATTTATTTGATTTTGATTCGTGGCTACAGGGTGCATATATATACATTTTTTGTCGAACTTACATCCTTTTCCTTCTTTTAGATTTTTGCATATTTTTGGATGTAGATCTCTGCAATCATCCTCATAGCCGTCTAGGTATGCACATTTACCATAGATTTCATAGTTGTGACATACCTTGGGATGTTTGTAGTAACATCTTTCTCCGAATCTGCAATTCCCTCTTTTCAAAAAATTGCAGACTTTCTCTTTCCAATCAGTGTGCAGATCTGGGTAGAGCCTCTTCGGGATTTTCTTTTGTGTTGTCATGTCGTAAATTATTTCTTCGCATGTATGCTGCTTAATTGCCTCATATGTAGTATCAATGAGTATCTCTGCGTCCATACTTTTATCTTGTTCTTTGTTTTCTTTATTTTTTTCTGTCATTTCAGTTTTGTTTACTTCTCTTCTGTTTTCCTCTTCTTCTTCTTCCTCTTCCTCTTCTTCTTCATCCTCAACTATCTGTACATTCAGTCTTGATTTAATAACATTGTCTATCCATGATAGACATGTTGAGCAAAATATTCTGGTATCCTTTCTCATATCTTGCATTACTTCAGCACATTGAGGATGCGTCGGAATGTTGCATGCAGAACATTTTCTGATAAGGTTTTGTGGATGAACTATGCTATACAACACCTTACACAGTTTGCATGCTTTTGGCATTCTTTTTCCTATTGTATCAATTAGGATATTCACAATGTTCACCTTATTCATTTTCTTTGTCGGAATATGTTGATTTATGTATATTTTCTTTATGAGTCTCTTGACCACTTGGATTTTATTTGGAACTTCTTAAATTATTTTCGGGATATTTTCTGTTGATTTGTTCCAGTTTGAAGGATTATATCCTTCTAATATATCTATGAATGCTTTTGTATCTTTTTGGTTAGGGCTGTTGTTGATCTCATAGATGAGAAATGCCAGCTCCCTTCCTGCTACCTCATCATATTGCGAATCTGCTAAACACGCTAAATTTCGCCATTTTTTTCCATAGTTGCAACTTACTGCCATCTTGATCTGATTTACAGTATTTCACTTGATAAACTAACTTAATAGACGCTTTATACTACTATTTTCAAACAAATCTTATCACTAACAGTTCACGAACACTTCTAGATATTTATAAATTTCCAGACATATGTTAAACGCGTGATATCTGTTGATTAATCAGACTGTGTGCGGTAACGACTCACCAAGCAAAATGGAACTGAGGAATAAAGAACCTCTGGAACTGAGGAATAAAGGATCTCTGAAACTGAGGAATAAAAGACCTCTGGAACTGAGAAATAAAGACTTCTGGAACTAAGGAATAAAGAACCTCTGGAAATGAGGAATAAAGACCCCCTGGAACTGAGGAATAAAGGACCTCTGGGACTGAGGAATAAAGACCTCTGGAACTGAGGAATATAAAGACTCTGGAACTGAGGTAGAAAGAACCCTCTGGAACTGAGGAATAAAGGACCTCTGAACTGAGGAATAAAAGGCCTCTGAACTGAGGAATAAAAGACCTCTGGGAACTGAGGAATAAAGAAACCTCTGGAACTGAGTAATAAGACCTCTGGAACTGGAAAAATGAAAGACCTCTGGAACTGAGGCTAAAAGACTCTGGAACTGAGGAATAAAGAGCTCTGGAACTGAGGAAATAAAGACCTCTAGAACTGAGGAAAATAAAGAACCTCTGGAACTGAGGAATAAAGAACCAAACTCTGGAAAACTGAGGGAATAAAAGACCTCTGGAACTAAGGAAAAAGAACCTCTGGAACTGAGTAATAAAGACCTCTGGAACTGAGGAATAAAGACCTCTGGAACTGAGGAATAAAGGACCTCTGGAACTGAGGAATAAAGAACCTCTGGAACTGAGGAATAAAGATCTTCTGGAACTGAGGAATTAAGAACCTCTGGAACTGAGGAATAAAGGATCACTGGAACTGAGGAATAAAGAACCTCTGGAACTGAGCAATAAAGACCTCTGGAACTGAGGAATAAAGAACCTCTGGAACTGAGGAATAAAGACCTCTGGAACTGAGGTAGAAAGAACCTTTGGAACTGAGGAATAAAGAACCTATTGAAACCTTGGAGAATAAAAGACCAAGTCCTGGAACTGGGAATAAAGACCTCTGGAACTGAGGAATAAAGAACTCTGGAACTGAGGGAATAAAGAACCTTGGAACTGAGGAATAAAGAAAACCCTCTGGACTGAGGAATAAAAGAACCTCGAACTGAGGAATAAAGGAAACCTCTGGAAACTGAGGAATAAAGAACCTGTGGAACTGAGAAATAAACCTCCTGGAACCTGGAAGAATAAAGAACTCTGAACCTGAGGAATAAAGAACCTTCTATAAGAATAAATAACCTCCTTGTAAACCTTAATGGAATAACCAAGAACCTCTGGAACTAAGGAGTAAAGAACATCTTCAACTGAGGAATAAAGACCTCTGGAACTGAGGAATAAAGGATCACTGGAACTGAGGAATAAAGACCTCTGGAACTGAGGAGTAAAGAACCTCTGGAACTGAGGAATAAAGACCTCTGGAACTGAGGAGTAAAGAACCTCTGGAACTGAGGAATACACTGGAACTGAGGAATAAAGACCTCTGGAACTGAGGAGTAAAGAACCTCTGGAACTGAGGAGTAAAGAACCTCTGGAATTGAGGAATAAAAGATCTCTGGAACTGAGGAATAAAGAACCTCTGGAACTGAGGAATAAAGACCTCTGGAACTGAGGAATAAAGGACCTCTGGAACTGAGGAATAAAGAACCTCTGAAACTGAGGATAAAGAACCTCTGGAACTGAGGAATAAAGACCTTTGGAACTGAGGAATAAAGGACCTCTGGAACTGAGGAATAAAGAACCTCTGGAACTGAGGAATAAAGACCTCTGGAACTGAGGAATAAAGAACCTCTGGAACTGAGGAATAGACTTGGACTGGTGGAACTGAGGAGAAAAGAACCTCTGGAACTGAGGATAAAGAACCTCTGGAACTGAGGAATAAAGACCTCTGGAACTGAGGAATAAATGACGTCTGGAACTGAGGATAAAGAACCTCTGAAACTGAGGAATAAAGAACCTCTGGAACTGAGGTAGAAAGAACCTCTGGAGCTGAGGAATAAATGACGTCTGGAACTGAGGAATAAAGAACCTCTTGAACTGAGGAATAAAGAACCTCTGGAACTGAGGTAGAAAGAACCTCTGGAACTGAGGAATAAAGACCCTCTGGAACTGAGGAATAAAGAACCTCTGGAACTGAGGAATAAAGAACCTCTGGAACTGAGGAATAAAGGAAGTTTAGAACTGAGGAATAAAGAACCTCTGGAACTGAGGAATAAAGAACCTCTGGAACTGAGGTAGAAAGAACCTCTGGAACTGAGGAATAAAGAACCTCTGGAACTGAGGTAGAAAGAACCTCTGGAACTGAGGAATAAAGGGCCTCTGGAACTGAGGTAAAAAGAACCTCTGGAACTGAGGAATAAAGGTCCTCTGGAACTGAGGAATAAAGAACCTTTGGAATTGAGGAATAAAGAACCTCTGGAACTGAGGTAGAAAGAACCTCTGGAACTGAGGAATAAAGGACCTCTGGAACTGAGGTAGAAAGAACCTGTGGAACTGAGGAATAAAGAACCTCTGGAACTGAGGAATAAAGACCTCTGGAACTGAGGAGTAAAGAACCTCTGGAACTGAGGAGTAAAGAACCTCTGGAACTGAGAAATAAAGGATCACTGGAACTGAGGAATAAAGACCTCTGGAACTGAGGAGTAAAGAACCTCTGGAACTGAGGAAAAATGACCTCTGGAACTGAGGAATAAAGAACCTCTGGAACTGAGGAATAAAGACCTCTGGAACTGAGGAGAAAAGAACCTCTTGAACTGAGGAGTAAAGAACCTCTGGAACTGAGGAATAAAAGATCTCTGGAACTGAGGAATAACGAACCTCTGGAACTGAGGAGTAAAGAACCTATGGAACTGAGGAATAAAGGATCACTGGAACTGAGGAATAAAGACCTCTGGAACTGAGGAGTAAAGAACCTCTGGAACTGAGGAATAAAGACCTCTGGAACTGAGGAATAAAGAACCTCTGGAACTGAGGAATAAAGGACCTCTGGAACTGAGGAATAAAGGACCTCTGGAACTGAGGAGAAAAGAACCTCTGGAACTGAGGATAAAGAACCTCTGGAACTGAGGAATAAAGACCTCTGGAACTGAGGAATAAAGGACGTCTGGAACTGAGGATAAAGAACCTCTGAAACTGAGGAATAAAGACCTCTGGAACTGAGGAATAAATGACGTCTGGAACTGAGGAATAAAGAAAACCTCTTGAACTGAGGAAATAAAGAACCTCTGGAAGTGAGGTAGAAACCTTGGAACCTGAGGAATAAAGAACCTCTGGAACTGATATAAAAGGAACCCTGGAAAGAAGGAATAAAGCCTCTGGAACTGGAGGATAAATGAACCTCTGGAACTAAGATAAAGAACCTCTGGAACTGAGGAATAAAGAACCCCTGGAACTGAGTAAGAAACCTCTGACGGGATAAAAGGAAACTTCTGAAACTGATAAAGAAACCTCTGAACTGAGAATAAAGGCTCTTGGAACTGAAGGTAAGAAAAATCTGGAACTGAGGAATAAAGGCCTCTGGAACTGAGATAAAGAACTCGAACTGAGGAATAAAGGCCTCTGGAAAACTGAGGTAGAAGAACCCTGGAACTGAGGAATAAAGACCTCTGGAACTGAGGTAAGAAAGAACCCTGGACTGAGGAATAAAGGGGCCTCTGACTGATTAATAAAGAACCTCTGGGAACTGAGATAAAGGACCTCTGGACTGAGGAATAAAGAACCGCTCTGTACTGAGGAATAAAGACCTCTGGAACTGAGGTAGAAAGAACCTCTGGAACTGAGGAATAAATGACCTCTGGAACTGAGGACTAAAGAACCCTCTGGGACTTGGAGAATAAAGGAACCTCTGGAACTGAGGATAAGGAAACCTCGGGAACTGAGGGAAATAAAGGACTCTGGAACTGAGGGAAGGCCTCTGGAACTGAGGAATAAAGACCGGCTCTGTAGGCTGGAAATGAATAAAGAACCTCTGGAACTGGAGGAATAGGAGGACCTCCGGAAAGTGGGTCCGGAACTAGGAATAAAGGAACCTCTGGAACTGAGGAAAAAAGAATCCTCCGGCTGAGGAATAAAGGCCTCTGGAACTGAGGAATAAAGACCTCTGACTGGACTGAAAAAGGAACCTGGAACTAAAGGAATAAAGAAACCTCTGAACTGGAAGGATAAAAGAACCTCTTGGAACTGAGGGAATAAAAGAACCTCTGGACTGAGGAATTAAAGAACCTCTTTAACTGAGGTAGGAAAGAACCTCTGGAATTGAGGAATAAAGAACCTCTGGAACTGAGGAATAAAGGACCTCTGGAACTGAGGAATAAAGAACCTCTGGAACTGAGGAATAAAGGACATCTGGAACTGAGGAATAAAGAACCTCTGGAACTGAGGAATAAAGAACCTCTGGAACTGAAGTAGAAAGAACCTCCGGAACTGAGGAATAAAGGACCTCTGGAACTGAGGTAGAAAGAACCTCTGGAACTGAGGAATAAAGAACATCTGGAACTGAGGAATAAAGGACCTCTGGAACTGAGGAATAAAGAACCTCTGGAACTGAGGAATAAAGGACCTCTGGAACTGAGAATAAAGAACCTCTGGAACTGAGGAATAAAGAACCTCTGGAACTGAGGAATAAAGAACCTCTGGAACTGAGGAATAAAAGACCTCTGGAACTGAGGAATAAAGAACCTCCGGAACTGAGGAATAAAGAACCTCTGGAACTGAGGAATAAATGACCTCTGGAACTGAGGAATAAAGAACCTCTGGAACTGAGGAATAAAGAACCTCTGGAACTGAGGAATAAAGGACCTCTGGAAGTGAGGTAGAAAGAACCTCTGGAATTGAGGAATAAAGAACCTCTGGAACTGAGGAATAAAGGACCTCTGGAACTGAGGAATAAAGAACCTCTGGAACTGAGGAATAAAGGACCTCTGGAACTGAGGAATAAAGAACCTCTGGAACTGAGGAATAAAGGACCTCTGAACTGAGGAATAAAGAACCTCTGGAACTGAGGTAGAAAGAACCTCTGGAACTGAGGAATAAAGAACCTCTGGAACTGAGGTAGAAAGAACCTCTAGAACTGAGGAATAAAGGACCTCTGGAACTGAGGAATAAAGAACCTCTAGAACTATTGAATAAAGAAGCTCTGGAACCGAGGAATAAAGATCCTCTGGAACTGAGGAATTAAGGAAGTCAAGAACTGAGGAATAAAGGAAGTTAAGAATTGAGGAATAAAGAACATCTGGAACTTAGGAATATAGGACCTATGGCACCGGGAAATTCGACAGCGAGGCACATTGACTGCATATATTAAATGCCTGTCTGTGGTCTCGTCAACTGAATAACTAAAAACCGTAGGCAAGACTGAATGAGAGCAGGCTACGGAGAAGGAACGAGAAAAGACTGACATTTGGACATCCAGACTGGCATATACTTTTTCCAGCGAGGCAGATGAACAGGCTGAGGGACAGGTGGAAAGAGACGGTGGGGGAGAGGGGCGGTGGGGGTGAGAGACAGGCATGCAAAGAGAATTAGGAGAGGAAAGGAATAACAAAGATGATGGTAAACTCTTCCCGAGTATCGTGATTAACTTTATGTTTCTGTCCATAAATGAGGAAGTGGTATTAAGAATTGAATAAACGCAGTAATATATTCTGCAGATTCTCAGTTATCGCGTGAGGACGATAACTTCCATTCAACGTAGGTTTAGCGTATGATAGCATCTAATGTAGAGTGGGATTTGCATCACAAATGTGCGTTCTTTTTATCTCAAATGTTACGGTGGAATTTGCATATATAATTTATTAATATATATGCAGATATATATACATATATATATATATATATATATATATATATATATATATATATATATATATATATATATATTTGATATATATGACCATGAAATGTTGTCTGTTAAACAAAATTCAATATAATAAAAAGAGCCCATTGATTTTGGCGTTTTTATGAACTCTTTTTATTATTTATATATGAATATATATACATATATGTATATATGTATATAATATATATAGATATATATATATATATATATATATATATATATATATATATATCTATATATATATATACTATCTACATACATATATATATATATATATATATATATATATATATATATTTACTAGAAAGCGTTTTTCTCTTGCGTATATATATTAGTTTTGAGAGTAATGTTATCGCTTGCTTATCAATCTTAAACGTGCTTTAAAGCCAAAATTATTGACAGGCTTATTTAACGAAAAACAGCATTTGGTTAACATTACCTCCTTAGACACAAGAATGTCTCAAAGATCGCACTGGAGAATGAAATATATTAAAAAAATGCTGCACGATATCCGAGTATTATATTCACTGCATAAAAACTCGCCAGTGAAGATAATAATTTCAGCGCTCATGGGTGGCCTATGCTAACGAAATACCATTTTCATTTGATGGGTTTTTGATGGAATCCTAATTCTCAGAAAATTACGTCGTCCTCGGAATAACTTGTTTTGTTCTTTATAAATTTTGTATTGCTGAAAAAAATATTAAATTTTTTTTATTTAGTGTATATCGTCAATGCGTCAATGATTGATGTTTTTGTGGTGTTTTTTGGCTATCAATGAGATTTCGTTTTTAAAGACATTTTTCTTTCCCCCATATTAATATATATCTTAAATATTTTATTCTGACATTTTTCATTCGAGCAAATATCGAGTTTCCAGAATCTTTACACAAATGATATTTTGATTTGGTTGTATTTAGTTTTCCTAAAATTTTTCCTTTTGTTTTATAATCTAAAAAATAAAATACTTTCGGAGATTATCAATCAATGGATGCAATATCCACGAAAAAGATTTGACATTTGTGCCGAATATCTGGCTGGCTATGTTCACTTTTTAATTTTAGATTAGTCATCAGATTACAAGGTCTAATTGAGTGCACAGAATTTCGTAGCGTAAGAATACACTGAGAGTGAATATATAATATTTATATATTTTTATATAATTATTTTAATTCTATATAAAAAATTATATATAAATATATATATATATATATATATATATATTATATATATATAATATTATGATCTATATATATATATATATATAATATATATATATACTATTATTAATATATTAATGTATAATATATAATATATATATATATATATATCTATATAATATAGTATATAATATATAATATATATATTATAAATATCTTATTGTATATATATATAATATATTCTATAATATTTATATATATATATATATCTATTCTATGATATATATATATATATAATATATATATATATATATATATTCTATATATATATATATATATATATATATATATATATATAATATATATTCTATAATATATAATATATATATATCTATATATATGTATATATATACATATATATATATATATATGTATATATATATATATATCTATATATACATATCTCTATCTATATCTATGTATATATATATATATATATATATATATATCTATATCTATAATATTATAATAATATTATTATAATATATCACTTATACATACACACAATTACAGCATCTAAGCGCTCCAAAAATCACTTAGAAAATTTGACACTACAAATAAAGTGTGACAACTATAGGTTATGCGAAACGCTCTGACATTCCCAATTATCTTTTTTTTATATTTTAAAATATATATCCCTTCGACAACCAGCTGAAACTTGGAAGATACAAATTACTTTAATCCGGCTGATGACTCTTAGAGATGAAATCTCATTTTCATTAATGGGATCTTGGCGTGGAGTGAATCCTCTGGAATTCACGTTTTTTTTTTTTTTTTGCAAGGCGTCACTTGTGCCATTTTTTTTTTTTTTTTAGTAATTTTGCTTTTTTTTTCTTATATGTGTCTGCTTCATTTATTTATTTGATTTTTTTGCGAAGTCGACTTATGTGTTTCTTTTAGTCATTTTTGTCTATATGTGTCTGCTTCATTTATACACTTAATTTTTTATTTGCAAAGTCGACTTTATTTTTGTCATTTCGTCGTTTTTTCATGGGTCTGCTTCCTTTATTAATTTAATTTTTTTACGAAGTCACCATTGCGTTTTTAAATTTTTAGTAACTTTGTCGGTTTTCTTATATATTCTGCTTCTGTTGTGTCGTTTAAAATTTCTCATTTTCTTTAGTCATTTTGACGTTTTCAATAGATGTCTGCTTCATTTATTAATTTAATTTTTCTTTTACGAGTCAACTTTCGTATTTTAATGATTTTGTAGTTTTTTTTATATATTCCCGCTTCATTTATTAGCATTTTCTAGTCACTATGTCGTTTTTTTATAGATATTTGCAACATTTATTAATTACATTTTTTTCAGAAGTC